>NC_056750.1:658287145-658292145 GCF_019279795.1 Protopterus annectens
CGGAGGGCCCTTTTTTCCAGGTGGGGGGTGAGAGCCCCTAATCATGGTAAGCAAATCTTAAGCCATCTTTAATAATTGCTTCTGTGTCCTGGGAGTAGATTCAGAAGTAGCTTGGGCAGGAACTTTAGACTTAAAAGGAGTCTTTGTCTTTGCCTTTGAAATAGTGATGTGAGTAGGCCTGAAAACCCCCTCAGAAGCCGGTACCTGCATAGCGGTTCCGGACCCATCTGAGGGAGCGACGTCCGAAGGTCCTGCACCAGTTAAAATAGTAGGCCTAGATGGCTCCCCATGGGAGTCCGTATCGGCCATCAGTTCAAAAGCGGCGGACGACAGGGGCTGCAAAAGCGCCTCACTGATGACAGCCGAACCGGACGCTGGCTCCAGCTGCAACGAGTCCTGTTTGGACCTCTGAGGCCTGTCTTTGTCTTTGCGCTTCTTTTGAATTCCGGTAGTGTCCGACGACATTCTATAATTGAAGCGTCTGCCAAAATAATTTAAAGCCCAATCGTACCTGCGCTTGATAGTACGAGAACTGAACCTGGCACAGAACCGACAACAAGAAACGTCGTGGTCAGGGCCTAAGCAAGGTAGACAGTAAGAGTGGAAATCTTTGAGGTATTTGTTTCCCACACGATATACAATTAACTTTTTCTGACATCGGAGGAACAAGAAAAAGATTCCCCAACGAGGTACTTAGCTTTGAGAAGAGAAGTAAGAACTTCGGACCGACAACAACAAAATACGCTGTTCGAAAATCGCCAACCAACGACTTGCGAGCTGCTTTCCACCGCACGGCAAGAAAGACTGGAGAAGATGGCATCGGCTGAGGGCTATGTACCAGAGCGTACTGACGTCAGGGTACTAGCTTGTACAGCCGACGCCGGATCCAGACTTTGGGATTCTGGCCGTCCTCAGGCTGCCTGCCAGCAGGAGCACCCTACAGTTATGACTGCAACAGTGAAACATGAAGAACATCCAATATTATTCAGTCGAGGCCTCTAGTCGAGGTTTTTGAAGTTTCCCTCTGAAACCCGATTGTTCAGGAATCATCGACAGTTTTCCTCTAGACAAAACTATGCCAGCACGTGGAGCAGCCAGGCCTCCTGCATCCATGTCCATAAAAGCATTCACTAGGCCTAAAGCTACTAAACAGCCATAGCCTTGTGAGGCAGAGTTTTTGGCTGTTTAGCAGCTTTAGCCCTAGTGAATGCTTTTATGGACAGGGATGCAGGAGGATTGGCTGCTCCACGTGCTGGCATAGTTTTGTCTAGAGGAATGGTGTCTGATGATTCCTGAACACCGGTTTCCGAGGGAAATTCAATAACCGACTCAGAAGAGGCCTCCGGGACCGAGGCTGTCGGTTGTGCGGTTTCCACGGTCGAAGTACCAAGGACTCGGTTTCAGCCGAGACCGAGACACTCGCGGTAGGCCTAGGCATGGTTTCAGCCGAAACCACGGTCCGCATGTCGGTCCTTCTCCTTCCGTTTTCTGGTTGAATGAGAAGTCAGAGTCTCCGATGGCATAATATAACAGTAACTAGCCCCAAAAAATTCTACACATATGCAAGGACTGCAGATGCATCCTTGAAGGACATCAGACACACAGTGGATATATAAAGTGTACTCACACCTGTTAAAATGTCATTTTTTGTGATAAAAAAAAATGAGACTGCAATAAATCTTTTCAAAACTTTCCCCACCTTTAATATGAACTATAACCTGTAAAGTTCAATTGGAAAACAAACATCTATTAGGAGAAAATTTAAAAAAAATAAAAAAAACATACAATAAGCTGGTTCCATGAGTGTGCATACCCTTTAATATTTAAGCACCTTTTGATTTAATTACAGCAGTCTTCTTGAGTACACACTTGTCATCAACGCAAGAGACTCTGATTAATCCCAAATAAAGTTCAACTGTGGTGGTAGGATTTTCTTGATATTTACTCAGTTGCTACAGTACACAGTCAATGCCATGGTTTGCAGAGAGATTACAAAGCATCAAGGGGATCTCATTGTTGAAAGCAATCAGGAGAAGGGTACAAAATTTCAACAGCATTGGATATACCATGGAACACAGCGAAAACAGTCATCAAAAAGTGGAGAAAATATGGGACAACAGTGGCATTGCAAAGAACTGGATGTCACTCCAAAAGTGATGAAAAGATGAGATGAAAACTTGCGAGGGAGGCTGCCAAGAGACCTGCAGCAACACTGAAGGAGCTGTAGGAATTTCTGGCAAGTACTGATTGTGTACTACATGTGACAACAATCTTGTGTATTCACCATACGTCTGGAATATGGGGAGGGTTTGCAAGACATGAGCCTTTTCTTATACAGAAAAACATGCAGACCCAGCTGAAATTTGCAAAACAATACATCAAGTCTCCCAAAGGCATGTGGGATAAATCGTTATGGTCTGATGAGACCAAGGCTGAACTTTGGCCACAAATCCAAAAGGTACGCTTGCCACAAAAACGCTTTGCATTACCAAAAGAACACCATCCCCATGGTGAAGCATAGTGGTGGCAGTATCATACTTTGGGGTTGCTTTTCTTCAGCTGAAACTGGGGCTTTAGTCAAGGTGGAGGGAATTATGACCAGTTCCAAATACTGGTCACTTTTGGCCCGAAACTTTCAGGCATCTGCTCAAAAGCTAAAGATGAAGAGGAATTTCACCTTTCAACATGACAATGACCTCCAAACATGCATCCAAATCAATAAAATAATGGCTTCACTATTAGAAAATTTAAGTTTCAGAATGGCCTAGCCACAGCCCAGTCCCAAATCCAATAGATAAATCTGTGGGGTGACCTGAAGAGTGCAGCGCACAAGAGATCTTCGCACAATCTGACAGATTTGAAGAATTTTTGCAAGGAAGAGTGGGCAAAGATTGCCAAGTCAAGACGTGCCATTGCTGATAAGACTCCTACACTTGAAGACTGAATGCTGAAATTAAATCAAAAGGTGCTTCAACAAAGTATTAGTTTAAGGGTGTGCACACTAATGCAACCAGATTTTATGCTTTTTATTTTTCTATATTTTTTACCAAACAGATTTTTTTTCAATTGAATTGTAGGGGTTATAGGTCACATTAAAGGTGGGAAAAGTTTTGAAATATTTTACTGTGGTCTCTTTTTATATCACTTTTTATATCTACTGTGAGTATATGTCTGCATCTCTCCGTCTCTCTCCATCTGTATTCCCTATCTCTCTATATATATATCTAGCAATATATATATCTATATATATATCTATATATATATATATATATATATATATATATTATATATATATACATATATATATATATATATTATATCCATATCTACATATATACACACAGACACACACAGGTCCGTAATGAAGATCTAAAACTCAAATGAGTTAATATTGCAACACTGATCCTCAGATAACTGAAAACTCAGAAGCTCGAATGCTATGTCAAATAAATAAAATCTGTTTTTCCCAACACCCCCTGCTAATTATATATACCAACTCTGAAGTCGCACTATAGTGGGAAAAGGGCAAATGCCCCAATCCCCACTGTACTATGATCTTGCACAGTGACAAGCCCATACAGTTCAAGCTTCCAAGTTTTTATTTATCAAGGTTTGAAGCTCTAATGTTCACTCTTCTGAGCGTTCAGTCTTTCATCAGGACCCATTCATATGCACATACATGTATGTAAAAACACCAACACACTTTAAAAACTCACCTTTTAGTAAGTAGCTAAACAAATTTCAATATGAACAAGGTGGAAGCAAGAATAAAATGCTATCTACAAGTACAATGTCAATATTCTGGCAGCTTTTAGTTAAGTGACCCCAGGTATAAAGTTAGAGTTTTACTTCATTTGAAAGCTTTTAAAATCTGGTAACTTGCATTTCCTCTCAGTTTACATCCAGCACCACGAAAAGCATTAACTACTTATGTCACACACTTATTTCCCACTATAAGGCAAGAACATGGCTGCCAACACTGTGGGCTGTGAATGTATTATTTTCCTTATACAGTTGACCCATTCTAGACAGACTTCTTCCCTGTGTACGGCATAATTACATGCAGAATACACGAGCCCAGTTGTCCATATACTTGTGCACCCTTACCTCAGAAGAATGAACTGGATAAAATAATTCCTTCTAGCCATCCCCAAACAGAATAAAGCATCAATCACTCATTTTCTACTAAGCATTACTGCACTAACTAAAACTGGACAGCCAGAGTCGCAGATTACAAATGAAATCTCATTTTCAAATTTTTTCCACACTGCATCTTAAAATGGGATTTAGCAGTTGTGTGGAACCTGGGTGTAAAATTTTTTTTTTCAAAATTCTATAGAGTGCCACTTTCCTGCAGCCCACAAAAGAGCCACACAAGTATCCAAACTGTCCATCACAAGGCAATGCGCCTAAGCAGGTTGAACTACAAATATGCTGTCTGCATTTTTACAAAAGGTAGTTTTAGATTAGTATTCTCAATATTTTGAGATGTTCACTTAAGTACCCTATCAGCTCTATCCAGAGCTTGTTTTGTATATGTACTGTGCATTTTCGTACACCTACTTACCTGGATATGCACTTTGATAAAGAGACTGCAGTCACCTTCTCTTGCCTACAAGCCAAAATATCATACCTAGAATTCCAGTGTTTTAGGCAGCAACACTAGACTACCAATCAGTTATCCATTTCTACATCTCTCTCATCTAAATATTCTGCAAAAAAATGAACATTTTACAGTTTTAATTATGAGGATATATGCTTCTGTGGAGATTATCTCCACCTGTAAGGTAACCTCATTTATCACATACTAATCTGTGTAACAAATAGGAGTAGAGTGTTTCTCCTCACATATTTTCTCCAACTCATGTTAATATACATCAAAACAAACAGATATAAGAACAGTTGTTTTTCCACACGCCATCAAGTTCATAAACAGTTAACTCAGCTTATTAGGTTGGGGTATTCTTTTTTCCAAGCCTCCGAAGATTCTGCAGTACTGT
>NC_056750.1:658299645-658343676 GCF_019279795.1 Protopterus annectens
CCCAGAGATGTTAATCTCATAGCAGGTAATAAGAAAATGAGCAAACTGTCGCATAAAATGTAGTAGTACATCAGACTGTACAGCTAGAAACAACTGAAGTTGGCATCAACTGACACCCCACTAATACTCTATCAGTTCTCGGAAGGTTGTCTACTCAGGATGACAAAATGATTGTGGAAATTGAGACAGTCACAGGTTTCTGCATGGCAAGAAAACTAGAGATCAAGTAATGTAAACACCATAATGAAGAACATCTGCTGCAATAAAAGGTGACTGGCCACTGGAAGCTGTTATAAGAGTTACGTTTACATGGTAGCTACATGCAATTTAACTGAAAGTAGAACAACCTAGCTGCAAACAGCGAACAAGCAAAAGAGAGGTAATCTTGGCCATTCATCTTGCACAAGATGGAGCATTTGCTCCATTTTGCCAGGTACAAATTCATTGTGTTTGGTTTCCCAACATTCTTCACAATTCTTAACATCTAAAAGAGGTATTTGATAGTGAGCAAGTGGTAGATTACCCAAGCAGTCATTCTGTGACTCTGTAGGTTTATCAGTCCTATGGTATTGCAAGCAGGTCTGTGTGGAAGAACACTGATTGGCAGCTCTTTTGCCAGTTATAACACCTAGCATAACCACTGTTATCTAGGCTAGTAAGGGGACACTGGAAGCATCCTTAATCCCTAAATAATCACATTTTGCAACACCCTTTGCAGGAATGATAAAGCATACAAAAGATGACTGGTGCACAGAAAGTATCCACTGTCCACACTACTACACAAGTTATCTGCAGTATAGTAACTGGCAATTTTCTTAAGAAATGAACACATTCCTCTCTCACCCACCACCTGTCATGTTTTAGAAGGTAGTGTTGTTTAGATGCCATTTGCAGGTCTCACTCAGGGTCCTACACAGGACATCTCTTGTTTGACTGATGTAAAGTCAACCAGAGGGTCATATATAACTATTCTGCAAGCCCTCAAGCTTGCATGACTTATTTGCATGGGGAAATCAATGCATGCCACCCCATTTATGTGGGACAAATACAGTTCTGCTATGCACATAGCAGGAATCGAGTGCAAGAATGACAAACTTGTCAGAATTATGAGCCATAGTCTAATGGTTTTGGCCCTTAAGGTTGCCATACTGAGCCCCACAAACTTTTTCCAAACATTGGTTGTCACTTCAGTTGTGTTTGGTATGCCCACATGCTCCACCTCCTTAATACATGGGATAAATTATCTCATCCCCCTCCTCTCAAGTAATTCCCTCATCATCACTGTTGTCTTCTGGTCTGGTATTCTGAGAAATCCTCCAGGAACACCACCTTTATTACTGGTAGTATACTTTATACTCCAATGTTTCTATAGGTTCATAGAAAAGTGCTGCCCTTGTGGTCTAGTTTAAGCACTATCTACTTCCCTTTTTGTGCTAATAATAACCTATCCCATTTAGTTATAGACTGGCTTTATCCATCACATGGTCATTATTATTCCCATTAAGAGTAATATGAAATTAAGTATCATAGCATAGATAATTTAAGGGAACCATGTATGGGATAAAGCATTTAGGTGATACCTCTGCACATTACTAGTACAGGGGCAGTTCTGAGGTGTGGAATTAAGAAGGGAAGAGTGATGGTGAGGCTTAGCCTGCTTACTTTTTTTTTTTGGTTTGGAGGTGTACAGCCAAGGACAATTATTTCACTGGAGAGCAGAGTACCTCACCAAAAAAAGAAGGTGGGGGTCCTTAAAAAGGTTTACATTACATGTGGAAGTGAAAAACTTCTTTTGGCTGCTCCCGTTAGGAGTCACCACAGCGGATCATCTGTTTCCATTTTTTCCTGTCCTCTGCATCTTGTCACACCAACCACCCTGCATGTCCTCTCACCACATCCATGAACCTTATATCTTATTAGGCCTTCCTCTTTTCCTGTTACCTGGCAGCTTAATCCTTAGCATCTTTTTCCCAATATACTCTGCATCCCTCCTCAGCACGTCCAAACCAACATAATCTTGCCTCTCTGGCCGACTCTCCAAACCTTCCAACCTGGGCTGACCCTCTAATATACTTATTCCTAATCCTGTCCACCCTCATCCACTGCAAATCTTAACATCTTTAACTCTGACATGTCCAGCTCTGACTCCTGCCTTTGTCAATGCCACTGTCTCCAAACCCATATAACATAGCTGGTCTCACTACCCTCTTGTAGACCTTCCCTTGCACTCTTACTGGTACTAGTCTGTCACAAATCACTCCTGACACTTCTCCACCCACTCCATCCCATCTGTACTCTCTTCACCTCTTTTCCACACTCATCATTACTCTGAACTGTTGATCCCAAGTAATTAAAATTATCCACCACTGCTACTCCTTGCATCACCATTCCTCTATCCTCCCTCTCATTCACACACATATATTCTGTCTTATTCTGTTGTTGTGGTAGTGAGAGACTGTCCTTTGCTAATGCACGCTGAACATTCTCCTTAGGATGATCCTTGTATTGGGCAAATGCAGGGGAGCCAAGGCTTAAAGCAAAAATACGGATCCACTGCATACATCAGCACTACTCAGCATACAACAGTCACTCATGAAAAGGAACAGACCAAACAGTTTTCACACAGGGAAATAGGCCTATAGTCCACTGTGGAGGATAGGGCAAATTTTTTTTCAGGAATTCTACCATAAGTGCCATATGACTTTTAAACACTTGGTGCAATAAGACAGCCCAGAGGAAAGTATATAAATTGAAAAATGCAGTCCACACTTTGAACCTGAAATTTCGTTTTTATTCATCACTTATCAAAATGTGATCTCTGAGGTCTAGCATGACCTTGAACTCCTGGGGAATGAGTACCAGGAAGGAGGACTGCAAGACATTCTGAATCCGCATACTTTTACCAATAGATTAAACATTGATGGCTAACCTCATCTGGTCTGCTTGAATGGATGATATCCCCAAGAAATGAGGGAGAGGCCCAGATTTCAATACAATACCTTGAAGAGATGATTAGGACAGGTAAAATGTCCTCAAAGGAATTCAAAAACTATCACAGGAGGGCATGAGGTGGAGGGTAGGGAAGATAGGGTTCCTGGTTACGTCAAGTTTACAGAGACTGAGTTAATCCCAGAGCTCTCCAATTTACCTTTTTATTGTCTCATCACTTCTGATTCCTAAATGCCCTTTTTTCCTTGCTTGTATTCCTCTAGTTTGACATATGTGAAACGACAACTGTTTTGAAGGATATTTGTCACTATATCTTGGTGTGAAAAGGTGGAATTTTTCCACCCATTCACCATGTTTTGCCCAATGAATCTCCTTTGCTAAACAAAACCATTAGTTCCCTTCTCTAGGGGGATAACCAGACACTATCGATACCAGCTAAGAGCCTTCCCCTGCAGAGGCGACAGCCATGCAATAGGAAGTGGGTCACATTTCCAGGCCCAGTGTACTCCTTTCCTCTCCCCTTGGAGGTCCTAATCTCCAAAGTTGCTTACTAGAGCAACATTAGTGCCGTCACCCAAGGGGAACACAAGTACCTCTGTTCACATGCTGATCCTTATGCAGTATGAGCAAACAAAGGGCGTTACAACCAGTGCATCCTCTAGACGTCACATAGCTCGTAAGGAAAAACCATCTCCTTCTCAAAGGATGAATGAGCAAACTTATACTCTGATACCCCTAATTGAACCTGGGGGCTCCCATACCCCTAATTGAACCTGGGGGCTGGAATGGCCCTGGCCTTGCCATTGCCTTATATTCTCTTCCAGTTCCTGAAAACATATCTTGAGTAAGGAAATAAGACGTTTTGCCAAAGAAAGCATTTAACAACTGCCCCAAGACCTCTTCAGACCTTCAATCACATATGGCTTTGGATTACAGCCCCTACTGCAACTACCCTGGATACTATGTCCACCACATTGTACCTACACAATCATGTGCTTCTATACTTTTTGGCTACATAGATCAGCCTAAGACTACAGCTAAATTCATCACCTGCTTTAGCATTTTTACCTTGATACTTTGGCATCTGGGTCTGGCAATTATTTCCCAGAAAGCAATTGCAGTCAAACAAATCTTTTTACCAAACTTATTCGTGATTTGGCTCTTCCTAACATTATGCAGAGTACCACATCTCAAAACCAATTTAAATCCTTTAACAGCAACGAGGACTGCAACAGGAGGGCCTTCCACCAGGATTTCTCTAAGTACTGTCAAACTTATTGCAGCATGTAAAAAGCAGTGAGGTTTGATGGGTGCGGAAGTTTGTTGCAAATCCTGATACAAGAAGCTGCCAAAAGTATCCTGTACAGCTTAAAATGCAGGAACAATTATGGGACTGGTTCCTCTTAAGCTTAAATAATTTAAATATTTCTGTGCATTAGACAACTCCCAGGATTTCTACTAAAATAGTTCTTTCATAAGATAGAGTTGCAAAGGACTAGTCCTCTTGTGGATGATGGAGCAAGTCTAGCAAAACTGGTTCTCTCAGCTTCAGAGCCATAACAATAGGTTAAGACAACAGAGCTGTTTGCCTGCCAAGTTTTCTTTGATGAGTGGGACTAACTGGAAGCAAGAGTCTCTTTTCCACTTGACTGTGCCCAAACTGCAAAGATAGGGGGGTCTTGCTATAAAACTCCACTGGAGGTAAACAACTTCTCTTCTAGCCTCTTGAAATCCTACATGGCTAGGCTCTGAGGAGGAGCTAGGTCCTGAGAAAACTGAAGAAGAGTGTGTATTTTGTTTACACATAGTTGCATCCAGAGAGAGAAGACAAACCTATGGGGAGCAGTAAGTCAGATTATGTGGGTCTTTCTGAAGGACTTAATGTGGCCCACCAGGATGGCTGGCCTCTGGTCTGGGCTCATGTAAAACATGCAGGAATACCAGTGCCCTCCCTACCAGACAGTGTCACCATTTCAATAAGGTACAGCTTTGACATTAAAATAAATGAATGCAACTTCAGCTCCTTAGTCCATGCGGCTTGTTTGCTGCTGCAAGTATGACAGCCTCTGAAGAGATGGAGCAACTGTTGGCAAATGGAACAGATGTCATGATCAGGGGCTGGGATTTCACCTCATGAGTAAGGACATCTCAGGTCATTCAGGTGATAAGTGGCCTTCCACTCTTTCACATCCTTTGAGAGGGCGCTCTCTCACTCACAACCTCCTTGTACCTAAAAAATCTTCACCAGTAAATTTACAAACATAAGCCAGAAGTAATGACTTTCTCAATGGGGGACATGCATTTAGCCAATTCATTTGAAGTGGAGCTTGGGAGCCAAACCCAAAAACAAACAACTTTTTAATTGAGATCTGAAAAGCAAACAGTAAAATTAAATTAGAGGTTTAAACAAAATGATGCTGGCCAGCTGCTTCTTTTCTGCAAGATTCAAGCATATCCCCATGTTTCAGAAAAAACAGTCTACACCAGGAAATGCACAGACCTCTGGTACTGGGGCCATCTGGGTGGACATGTACACTACTTCTGCAACTGTGGACTATACAAAAGTTTAAACTACATGCACTGTCTACATGAGTCAGTCTGTACAGCTAGAGGTCAGTCAAAGCTTTAACACAGTAACAGCACAGTTAGAAATGACCATTGCATCTATGCACTAATACACTCAGGCTTTACATGACAAGATATGAAATGGGACTTGCTGGTCTATTTTTGCATCACAAATCTAGCTCTCTTTACTTACGGGCATACTCTCCAATAATTGTTTTACTCTAAATGGTAAAAATATACATGCAAAACTGCATACAATAAATACCGTAAACAAAATTAAAAACAATAATTCAAGGCTAAAAAATATGCAATGTGTGACAGTTAGGATTATAGGAAGTTACTAGGCTAACTGCCTAGGGCTCTTAAAGCCTAATCAAGTTCCACCCTTATTTCCACGATTATCAACTATTGCCCCTTTCCATGAGGGGCACCAGTAGATACCCTGTGATGAATTTATGGTTACCCATCCAATTGTCCATATTGTGATTGAAAAGGGCTAATGAGGTGCTCTGACATGCAAGAAGCGGAAGTCTGTTCCAAAGGTGTAGTAACCTCTGGGAGACCAATCTGTCCCTCCAAGTTCTATTAATGTCACATACCAGGTTAAGGTCTTTATAGCAAGTAACCCTATGTACCATTTGACTTGCGGATAGGCAGTACTTCCAATTAAGCAGGGTCAGAGTTTGCCTTATATGCAAGTCAGAGATCACCTCAGAGAAGTCTGTATGAAACAGAATAAAATGACAGTGATTTCAGATGATCCACATAGGACAGATGCTGAAGACCTTGAATTTTCCTAGTGAGGAACCTTTGCGGTCGCGCCAATTGTTGCAAGTGCATGGAAAGGTATATACCAAAAAATATTGGCCTGATTTGTAAGAGTACAGGGAGGTTATAACTACTTTTTTGTGGAGGCAATGCCCTTATTTATGAGATGAGCAATACAGTATGCCCTTCTTACCACTGTGGAGCCATGGTGATCAAAGGTAAGACTGTTGTCAACCTGTGTGCCCATGTCTCTCACCACTGAGTATGTACCCAAGATGTTGCGACTGATGTGGTAAGTTAGCAGGAACATCGCTGTTACAGAAAAGGAAAATAATACATTTTTTTTGTACTGAGTTTAAGGTCATGACTTTGGCACCAATCATTTATTTAAGACCCTCTTGTAGGATGTTAACATCATTTGGAGATGCTATGACCGATTCTAGTTTGCAGTCATCAGCAAACTGTCAGCCACAAACCATTATTTTTTCTTGTACTTCATAAAAATAGATTCCAAACAGTAAAGGTCCCAGGACTGCTCCCTGTGGAACACCAATGGTTACATGTCTGCTGTTGAAGGTGGATTCTCTTATTTTGACTATACGCGTTCTATTACTGTGTCAGTTAGTGACCCATCTAATGTTATAAGGGTGGACACCTAGCTGGGTGAGTTTGTCTAGGATGGCTGAGTGGGGGATAGTGTCAAAAGCCTTGGCTAAGTCTAGGTAGGCTGGATGCACAGACTTCCCTTCATCCAGGGCGTTGGTGATTGTTTCGAAGAAGTCCACCAGGTTTAATGGGTATGATCTCCCTTTGACAAATCCAAACTGAGTAGGGTCAAGTATTTGGAGGTTACCTATATCTTTGCTGATAAAGTCCATGATGATTTGTTCCATGGCCTTGCAGATAAGTTTAGTCAGGCTAATAGTTCTATAGTTCCTGGTGTCAGCAGAAGCATTACCTTTGTGCATGGGAATAACAGTGACTGCTTTCTATTTATCTGGGATGACGCCAGTAGTTAGACTATGATTGAGGAGAGTATCCAACGGTGTTGCTGACTCTTGTTGGAGCTCATGTAGGACACATCCTGGGATGTTATCAGGTCCCATAGATGCTGTGTTTTTGTACATAGAGAGGGCACTTATGACCTGTTCTTTAGAGATACAAGGTGGGGACAGGTGGTAGGGATGTCATGGGGTACATGTGGTGGGGACAGGGAGTGAAGGTGTCACAGAACCTGTTGGCCAGCAGGTTATCTTTGTCCACAGCCTCAGTATATCTGGTATCATTAACTACCAGTTCAGTACAAATCTAGGCCTTTCCTATTAGATTACAGATGTACCTAAAGACCTTATGGTTGTCCTTAGTTGAGGAAGCTAATTTGGATTCGTAGTTTGCTTTGGAGAACTTCACAAGTTTTGTTTATTTAAGCTGAGGAGAGAGTGCTTTCAGTTTAGGGCTCATCCTCTCATTCTTAGCAATTTCTTCCTCTTATTGTAAAGCCTGTTAAGGGCAGTTGTCCAACAGACAGGTTTGCTTTTCCTTAAGCAGCTTGTTTTGGTCCCATCAAGTACAGCAGAGTCAATGCAGGTATATAGGCGGTTTTATAAAGCAATGGTGTAAAACTCTGCATAGTTGCCAGTTCCATCTGAGGAGGGAGGTGCAGCTCAGCTATTTATACCATCTCATAAGAGGTTATAATATTGCTTTGGAAAAGTTTTTTTTTTTAGTTTAGTTGCTGCTGGGGAGAGGGGGGGGGTCAGGTGTGATAGTTGCTTCAATGAGACTAATTTGTGGTCACATCTCCCCAAGAAAGATCTAACAGTGGGGGTGCTCCAAAGGTTCCCCCACATCGATAAACACCAGGTCCAGAATGTTGGCACCCCTTGTGGGGGTATCAACTACCTGGGTCCAGGGCTTTGGAGTTAACGAAGTCAAGGAACCATTGGGCAAGTGAGTTTGAGCACAACTAATTTACCCAGTCAATGACTGGGTAGTTAAAGTCACCCCAAACCATGGTGTTCGGATATATCTTGATTTGATAGACTCAAGTAGATCCAAATAGGCAGAGTGGGTGTCCTGATTCATGGAGGGGATCCTGTAGCTGGCAATGACGTGAATAGGTGTCCTACTGACAGTTAATTGCACCTGAATTATCTCCAAGTAATCATACTGTTTAGCCAATCTGGAGGTTTATTCATCTTTAATGAATACTGATACACCACCTCCTTTAGTTTTCACACCTTCAGTTTGTGGTCTGAGCGTGTGAAAGGAAGTGCAATCTGTTATGGCTGGTGTGCTCTCCAACAGCTTTGAACCAGGTCTCCGTGACTCCACAAATGCCCACAGGACTGCTTCCAGTTAGTGCAGTTTCATAAGACTATTGGCGTTTAGCAGCATAACCTTCAGGATGTTTTTAGAGGGACTTTTTACATCAGGCATTTTGTCCTTGAGACACTGCTTAAAAAAAAGCACTATGGGGGTGGCAAGAGGCTTAGCTAGTAGCTGAAATCTCAGTGGTCACAGATGAAGACCATCTTTGGCAAAGCATCGAGGTCTGTTGATGTCATCCTAGGCTGACAGATACTGGATCCCCTTAGAATGACACCAGAAACTAAGCCAATTATTGAAGTCAATCATTTTCTGTTTTTAGTGAGGCATCATCCTAGGTGAAGCTAGAATGCTGCTGAAGGCTAAAGACATGCCTGCCTGACACACACTCTGAGAGCCAAGTCGTGTCTCTCTTCATATAGTCCAGAGAGGTACATCTCGAGTTGGTCACACCAACATAGACTATGACAGAGTCATAACAGTACTTGCTATCGAGAGACTTGAGTGCATGTATGATATGGTGGATTCCTAGCACTTGAGACATCTGACCGTGACCTTTTCCTTATCCAGCCTGGTGAGAGGGACATGTGCGTGTCTCACGATGGAATCACCTATGACTAATATGCTTGGTTTTGTCTTTTACCATAAGGGCTTGACAGGTGAGACACTGGTACACGAGCTATTACGTGTAATGTGCTCTGCAGAGGAAGTACTTTGTGTAGCATGCTTATGTTTGGGAGGACCCTGGTGTTTAGGTATGTTCCTGGTGAGGAACTCTGCATATGAAGTTGTGTGTGATGTGTGTTTGGGTGGAGGACACGGCGAGGTGTGCATACAGACAACCCGCTTACTGTCATATGTACTGACTGGTGTGTGAGAGCATGAATTCAAGGTTCTTGACATAGTTGCATCTCTCATGTCGAGTTTATGTGGACTAGGTGTAGAGGGTTGTCAACAAACATGAAGCAGTTACTACAGTGCCACAGGATGCCCATGTCGACCAAGCTGGGTGGAGAAACTGTGGGAAATCGTCCATCTGTAAAGTTAGGTAAAATACTAAAAATAAAGGTACTGAAAATAAAGGAGAAGCAAGAACTGGACACATACGAGAACATTTGTGAGAAGGTCGTATCAAGGACTGCAAAAACATTATGTGCAGCATCATACACGGAGATTTCCTGCACTGAAGCTAAAAATGAAGTAAGCTGCATTCTTAAATAAGCTATTTTTGTACTGGCACACACTGTACTGAATACACAGCCTTAGTAACTAGGAAAGACCAGGTCACTGTTCAAAAGCTACTGACCGCCAATCAAAGGCATGCTCTATGCAGGCAAAAGGGAAAGAAAGCAGGACTTGACAAAAACTCTTTCCTAACCAGACTGCTAATTTGTTTCAGATTCTTTGTATCACAGCATCTATTCTCCTAAATCAAAGTAATTGTTTATACCAGACAATTCATTTTGGTTGGGAAAGAAACTAATTCACTCCAGTGCTTAAACAGAATTTTCTGCTACATTGTTTAACTTGTGTAACTATCTATTTTAATTACAGTTACCTACAACGCTGTCTACTTTTTCTATTATGTTATTAACTGTATTAACTGCGCAACATTGTCTAATTTTGGTTACTATGTCTATATTAACTGTGCTGTTTACTTATCAAAACTTTGTAAACTGTACTTTCACTACTAAATATTAATATTGTTAACATGTTACTCATGTACATTTGTGGAGCTTTTCTCCCCAGACCGCCGCTGAAAAAGGACACCTGCTGTCTAGTCGGACTATCCCAGTAAACAAATGTCAAATAAAATGAATAAATAATTTTAGCAGACACTGATATGCTTATGGGTTACATTTTTTTTTTCCTAAACCTTGTCGGATACTTAAGGGCAGTAACTAGTGTAAAGGGTTCTAAATGTAGAACTGTAAATGCCTGGTAATATAACTTTGTTTGAACCACCAGTGCTCCATCTTTCTCTTATGAACTCCATTTGGAACACCCTACATGGCCTGCATGCAGACTACTCCTTAAAATACCAATATGATCGGCAAACATATTATTCTGTATTGTACCAAGCAGCTTATTGTGACAATGATGAATGTGAAAATACAAAGTGGTCTTTGGAAATGCATGTTCTTTTTGATCCTTTTCTTACTTGTAAAGAAATACCAAAACACTAGCAGTAGGAAAGGATACATCAGAAAAGCTTAAAAAGTTAAAACAAAGCTACCTGTCAAATGCGGTTCAGGATAGCCAAACACAGAATGTTTCAGCTTTATTTCTTCCCCAAAGTTCCATACATCAGAATGACTTTACTAGCTAACCCCTTCACAAAACTGCTACTAAAGGTGTGATATATTACCATTACTCAGTACTGTGGTTTATTGCACTCTATCTAAGCTTTGCCAAGAGCTGTCGTCAGTCTCTAATGATCTTGGACTACCTGAAAATCGGTTAGAAGTAAATCAGTGGTTAAATAACAAGGAGTTAAGTGACAATGCATTTAAGTCTCATGTCTCAATTAATGTGGGAAACTATCTGCAGCTATTACTCGCGCAGATGCAAAGTGTTACTTAAACAGTGAAATTATGGATAAAATAATAATTTTATACCTGTATCATATTTGTTTAGATTTTTCAGCACACTGACTTCACGGGATGCAATCTACCCTCTTCGTATTACAACCTGTGTTAAGATACTTGTGCAAAAACTATACGCAAAAAAATGAAGTTTTGGGGCAACAGATTTACTCAAGTCCAGTCACCACAATGGAGAATTTCCTCTTCACCACAGGAACAATGACCCAAACTTATTACAAGTGAGGGTGGAGTGGCTCTGCCATCTGCAAAGAAGTGGCGGCATTGCCCATCACAGAAAATAGTTGAGAATTTTTGGTACTTTTCTTTGCATCATTCTAGATCTTTAATCCTGTTATCTCCCTAAGGTGCCCAACATTTCTATGCCTACTACCAAACCTGTAGCCACCGACATAGTGAGTGGTATCTCTAGTATGTCATCTTCCTGTAGTCCCACACTCAGTAGAAACTCCCGTAAGCAATTTACTGATGTGTCAAACTCACTATATGAACAAAACTTTAAGAGGGCCCACTGTAAAGATTCAACACTTATAGGTTCATAGTTAGGTACTAGGTTATCAGCCCAATGGCCTAAACTAAGCCTAGCCAGCAAGCTTCCATAGCTTACGCCACCCAAGAAAGTTATTTTCCTGTGCCACTGTCCAGCAGAGAAACAGAAGCGATCCCCGGGGTGTATTTCTTATTTCCCATCCACTCAAAGATTTTTCTTGGAGTGCTAATTAAGAACCTTGCTTGACATAGATGGGTAGCTTGTTCCAGAGTATAGGAAGTCTATGGGACAGGAATCTATCCCTCCAGCGTGTCCTGTTTATTGTGGTGACAAGGTTTAGGTCCCTAGAGTGTGTAGCTCGGAGGGATTGGGATTTCTTTAGGTGTACCATGTCCAACAGCTCTGGGTTTGACATAGCTTTATATGTCAAGACAGAGATCACCTCGGAGTAGGCGATATGCTACGGAGTAAAGCTGGAGTTTTTTGAGGCGGTCAGTGTATGACATTTGTTTGAGGCCAGTAATCCTCTGTGAGGTACTTCTGTGACCTTTCCAGCTGCTGCAGATGTCTTGTGAAGTACATTCCAAAAGGGGCGTTGTACTCTATGGTCTAATGAGTGACTAGTAGAGGGGAACAATGACCTCTTTTTCCTGGATGAGAACCCTTTTATGATGAGGTGTGCCACGTAGAAGGACTTCCTGACTACTGTGGCGATGTGATCAAAGGATGGCACTTAATTTTTCACTAAAGCAAAACCTTGAAGAGGGCGCTCTACTTTTTACTCATTACAGTATCTCCAAAGGATTCATGGCACTTGCAGATATGAAAAGGCACTAAAACAGAAAAACACCACTAACAGAAGGGAGTAAAGTGATAAAACAGAGCAAGCTGTATGCCAACTCACCATGGCAAGACTGATTAAAGGGAGAGATTCAGTGTGCGTAACTTGCCATCCCAAACTACTGCCACCAAATGCCATGCATCTGAACAATATGCAAGTACTTGCGTTTCAGTAGATGCCCTACAAGCAGCTTAATGGGTGCCACTTCCCACAAGATCTTCCTATAAGCACAAGGCTCTATTCCATGGGATCCACTCTCTATGATCCCACCCACCAGGCAAGCACAATCTCCTTGAAGATGTCAGACAGCACATGCTTCCTGAGCTGCCATCTCTTTCTCACTTTAGAATTAGCAGTACCATCACATTAAGGAAGATATACATCCCTCCCCATCATATTCTACACATCTATAGGACATCCATGATGGTCTGCTTTTTGTTAAACTCCAGGTTACTCAATTGGTACAGCAACCAAAGGATCTTCAGGAATAGGGGACAGAGGCTCTTTTCACATTCTCTCGATGTATTTTTTGGGATGTCCACAGAAAGGTGTGTTCAAGTAACTTCACCAATCATGAATCACATTACTGCAGTCCTGCTTTCACCAGCTCTGACGTGGAAGTCACATCACCCATAGACATTAATCTAATCTTTCTAGATGATCCATACAGTTTGTCCAATACCAGAGGCATTGTGCCTAAATCCCGCTCTAAATAAATAAATAAATAAATATATATATATATATATATATATATATATATATATATATATATATATATATATATAGACACACAATCTATCTCTCTCTATATATATATATATATATATATATAGATATATATATATATATATATATATATATATATATATCTTTATATATATCTTTATATACACACATATACGTACACACACAGACTTGAGCACACTTTCTTCAACTCCCTTTTCAGTTTTTTCAACTTTAATCAACAAGCCCCTACACTCCAGCGCCTCCAAATGGAGACATGATAAACTTAGCGAGCAGAAGAGAGCAGACTGGCTGGAACTGAGTTCACCCTCAAATCTTGGGGAATACTTTCACGAGGTGGACCATGTTTTTACAAATCACCACCAAGACAACACCAACACATAGGCTGTAGTTTATATAGCATACATCACGACCGAAGTTAAGGTTAAAAAATAAGAAAGAGAAAGTACATTTGTGTACACTAACCATAAATGTAGACGTTTGAGCGTATTCACTGTTGCAGTCATTACACTTGGGTTATCTGCCTGCAGGTAGCCCTCAGTTGGCCCAAATACCAGAGGCTTAGTATTTCTTCATCAGATGCTGTTACTCCAGGACTGACGGTCAGGTCGTCAGGGGTATAAAGACAGGCAGCAGGCACCATTACATCAGGTTTTTCTTGCCCCAAATGTCAGGAGCCCCCCAAATAGGGAGCTAAGTTAAGTGGGGAAAACACCACCAGTAAAAAAATTAATACCAATACCCCTGAAAGGGTAAGTAATAGCCATAGAGAGGAGAGAGAGAGAAACTAGGGGGCTGGAGGGAGGGAAACCAGGACTGCAACAGTGAATACACTTGAACATCTACATTTATGTTATGTGTACACAACTGTACTATGTTCTTTGTGTTTTACTGTTGCAGTCATCACATCAACTGGTTCCACAGCCATAAGTGCTTGTAGCTCAGACACTCTTCTAGCTGAAGTTACAGCCAGAAGCAAGGCTGTTTTCCGAGAGAGGAATTTTAACTCTGCTGATGCTGCAGGTTCAAAGGGGAGGGAGCGTGAGCTTTTCCAGTACAAAGTTAAGGTCCCAAGCAGGGTGGGTGCTCTCCTAGGTGGCCTTAAGTTGTCTGCACCTCTCAGGAACTGTTTGATAAGAGGGTGCGAGAAAAGAGGTGCCTCCATGTTGTAATGAGCCGAAATGGCGGAGGCATGTATCTTACTGGAGGAGAAGGACAGGCCTCTGTGGAGTAGATCTGCTAAGTAATCCAGGATTAGAGGCAGGGAGGCTAGAGTTGTGTCCTCTCCTTTAGATTGAATCCAGGAGCAGTACCTTTTCCACTTAGCATAGGATTTTCTTGTACTGGGTCTTCTGGCTTCAAGAATGACATCCAGCACCTGTTTGCTTAGGGTTGCTGGGGGAGAATTCAAGGAATAAGCCAGGCTGCAAGATTTAGGGTTTGCAGTTGCTGATGCAAAATCTGTCCCTCCTGCTGAGAGAGCAGGGTTGGGTTCTGTTGTAAGTGCCAGGGTCGCACCAGTGACGGGCTGCGCAGGAGTAGGTACCAGTGCTGGCGTGGCCAGTCCAGGGCAATCAGAATTGTCCTTGGTCTGTCCGGTCTTATCTTGAGCAATACTCGAGAGAAGGGACAGAGGGGTAAAGGCATACATTAAGAGATTTACCCACTGAAAATAAAGGATATCCACTTTCCAGGCCCTGCTGCAAGGGTTCCTGGTGCAGAATTTGCTGAGCTGGTGGTTGTATGGGGAGGCAAAGAGATCCACCTCTGGGGTTCCCCATTTCTGAATCAGAAGGTTGAAGGTGCTGGGCTCCAATTGCCACTTGTGTGGGTCTAGAAGATTTCTGCTCAAGTCTGCCAGTGAGTTTTGTTTACCTGGCAGAAATTGAGCTTGCAGATAGACTTGCATGCCCAAAGCAGTGTTCCACAGGCCCATGGCTAACCTGCAGAGTGGGTAAGAGTGGTTTCCCCCCCTACTTGTTGATGTACCACATAACAGAGGTGTTGTCTGTTATTACAAGTTGCCCTAGAAAGAATAGGGATCTGAAAGCTGTCAGGGCATTCTGCACAACTAGCATCTCTTTTTGGTTGATGTGCAGATTAATTTGACTTGGGCTCCAGTGGCCCTGAATGCATTTGCCATCCATGTGTGCTCCCCAGGCATAGTCTGATGCATCAGTGGTTAGGGTCTAGCCGGCATGGGGTTGAGTAAATGGCAGTCCCTTGTTGTGGGTACATGCTTCTGCCCACCAAAGGAACTCTGTCCTTATACAGGGTATGATAGGAATGACTGTTTCCAGGTCCTGAGAATATTGGCACCAAAGACTTAAGTACCATTGAAGTTTCCTCATATGCAATCTTGCTTTTGGAATCAGCGGTATACATGAGGCCATGAACCCTAGGGCCTGCAGTATTTTTCTTGTGGATAGCTGGGTTCTGATGGCGATTTGTTTGAAGTAGGCTGTCCGATGGACTTGTTTTTCTGAAGTGAGGAATGCCATCTGGGATGATGTGTCCAAGCTTGCTCCCAGGAATACAATCTTTTGACTGGGTACCAGTTTTGATTTCTTTTCGTTTGTGTACCCCCCAAGGAAGTGAGAAGGTTTTACACAAATGTCAAGTGCTGCAACAGCAATTCCTGTCTGCCTGAATCAGGCAGTTGTCAACGTATGGGTAAAATCTGGGTATTTCTCTGCCTGCAGTAAGCAATGGCTGCAGGCAGGCATGAATACTCTGGGCACAGTGGATAAGCCAAAGGGAAGTGCAGAGAACAGATAATGCATAGATCCGGCCCTGAAACGTAGATTCTTCCTGCATGACTCCCTTATAGGATATGCAGATAGGCTTCTTTTAAGTCTAGGGTGACTAACCAGGCATTCTTGGCTAGCATAGGTAGAAGCTATTGCAAGGTAATCATTTTGAATTTTGGTACCACCAGGAAGGTGTTGAGAATTGAAAAATCCAGGATTGGGTACCAATAGGCCACTTTTCTGGGTACCAGGAAGAGTCTGGAATAGAATCCTTGACCTTTCTGTTCTACTGGAACCAGCTGAATAGCTCTGATGGACAGCAGGGAAAGAACTTGGCTTTGAGCCTCTGCCCACTAGTTTGGAGGAAGGTCTGGTAACCCTCTTGGGGTTGGCAGTGAGTGGAAGTAAAATTTGTACGCCTGGGATACAATGAAGACACATTGGTCTTGTGTGATGGACATCCAGTTTTCTGCATGAAGGGCAAGTTTTCCTCCTAGGGGCACAAGTAATTGGGCAGGGATGGGGAGTGGAGTAGAGAAGTCATTGTTTTTTACGTAAGGAGGTGGCTTACCACTCCCTGCTTTGGGGGATGGGGCACGCCATTGCTTAGATCTCTGCATACCCTGAGACTGTAGTCTGGGTGGTCTGTTTCCCCTGGGTCTGGTTTGAGATTGCCTGGTGGGGGCTAGAAAGGACCAGTGCTTGGAAGGGCAATGCCTACTGAATCTAGGGGGTTGCACTTGCAAGAATTCTTTAACAGTCTGCCTACACTTAGATTTCTCTTCCATCTTTTTAAGAACCTCTTCTGCTTTGGTGCCAAACTGTCCTTGTTCAAAGGAGCGTCTAGTAACTTTGATTTGACATGGTCTGGCAATGTCTGCTTCTTGAGCCAAGCAGGTCTTCTCCGTACAGAACCAGTGACTGCTGCCCAGCAAAATGCTTCTAGAGCAACAAAACCATTCTGCAAAGTATGCTTGCTGACTTGGCTTGCAGAGTGCATAAGCTCCTGCACAGTCTGTAAAGGTAGCCACTTTTTGTTTAATAAGTTCCATAATACTTTGCTGGTACTTCAGTATGTGAAACTGACAATACAATGCACTAACAGCAAGAGTTGCAGAGGTATACACCCTCTTATCCCATCTTTCCGAAGGAGTGGGATTCTTGGCTGTACTTGCCTTGATACCTTTAGGCCCCTGGGAAATTATCTCTGGGTCAGCAGTAGGATTCTTGAAAAGAAATTGTATGTCAGGTACTCTGTAATACCAGTCTGGTTTCCTAGGAGCAGGAGGTAAAGTATCAGGAGTAAGACTGAATTCCATAAAAACATCAACAACTTCCAGGACAGGGGGTATTGCCAACGGCCTGTGCTGCGGCAAATCTAGGAATTCTCCAAGTCTGTTTTTGGACTGAGGACAGCCTTGGCATATCCAGTGGAAATGGTCTCTTAAAGTATGTTAAGGTTTCACCAAAAGAAAATTCCTCTGGGGGGGGGGAGGCAGAGGAAATGGATTCCTCTGCATCTGAATCCTCATAAGCAGATAAGGGCATGTCTTCATAATCAGATACCTCAGAGTCAATGGACTCCTGGTCTCTCTTCCTCTTAGCAGGGGAAGGCTGACTTCCCCTAATCAGCGTAATAAGGTCTTCTACCATTCTAAGCATTTGTCGTTGTGGCATGGGAGCAGGTGCATGCGCTTTGGTCAGTTTTCTAGGCATAGTGCGCACTCTAGGCCTAAGAAACTCTGAAGTTTTAGATAAGTCAGTTTGAGTCTAACATCAGTTGTGCAAATAACTGCCTCAGAAGCCAGTGCCTGCACAGCAGCTCTGGACCCATCCAAGGTAGAGACATCCGCAGGTTCCATAGTCAAAGAGTCTCGCAGCATACCGGACTCTGAAAGGTCTCAGTAGAGGCCTGTGAATCCAGTGAAGCAGGCTTCGGGGACTGCGAAAGCATCAGAGTACCGGTGAACTGGTGACTAGCTTAACGGACGCGTCGTCGGCAGCTTTGGACCTATGCAGTCCGTCTTTATCCTTACATTTTTTTTTTCGGAATATCTGTAGTTGGATGGCTTACCAAAGCCATTTTGGAATACAGAGATAGAGAATGAAAGAATTTAGCCACAATGAGAGCCCAATGACGAATGGTTCGGGTGTTGAACAAGACACAAAACAATCAGCGAGGTACGTCGTGGTCTGGGCCTAAACAAGTGACGCAGTAAGATTGAAAATCTCTGTGTGGTATTTGCTTTCTACAGGCAAGACAATGAACTTTTTCTGACATTGGTTAGAGCACGAAAAAAAGATCCCAAACGGGGTACTTAGCTTTAGAAGAATTCGGGATTATTCAGTTCGTAAACAAAAATTCAAGTAGCAGCTGACCGGCACTTGCAAACTGCTTCAGGCTCCTCGGCAAGAAAGACTGATGTAATGGTGTTGGCTGCCTGTTTTTATACCCCTGATGACCTGACGTCAGTCCTGGAGCGACAGCATCAGACGTGGAAATACTAAGTTTCTGGTATTCGGGCTGAGGGCTACCTGCAGGTAGATAACCTAAGTGTGATGACTGCAACAGTGAAACACGAAGAATATCTGGGTGCACAGTTACAAGGCACAAAAAGTGCCCAATCCTGGTAAGCGCACTTGTGGCATAGAATCCTCACACACAAACATTCCTATAACTGGGCTAGACCGGGCTCAGGGGGAGGATTGCACCACCCCCCATTGCAGAATGTAGTGTTAGTCCACAAAAATGTGACAGGCCAAAAAGATAATAAAATGGACAATTGCGGATGAGAAAGAAATTATGTAGTTACTCTTATGCAACAAGCCCAAATTTCTGGGTAGAACATGTACAGAAAGGCAGAGAGAAACTGGTGGAAAGAAAAATACTTGCACAAGAAAAACTGTTAAAAATCTTCAAATGTAAATTTGTGTTCATTAATATAACAGATTCATGAAAAACATTATACAAACCCAAGAAACCTTAGTTCGTTTGAAAAATGAAACGACTGAGGAAGTGCGAAAAAATAAAGAAAATCTAGAGATTTTTGAAGGTATAACAAAGAAACATGAACATGGAAAAGTAGGGAAAAGCTGAACTTATCAATACAAAAGAGCAGCTCTAAAGACATTTGAAGAGAAACACAGGCAAAGGCACACAGATATGGAAAATTTCACAATACAAAAAATAAGACCACAATGGGATAAATGTAGAAGAGAAGATTACTAAAGCAGAAGTTAAACAGAAACTGAAGTTAAAGTACTAGTGAAGTGATGGACTTTGTGTAGAAAGTTTAACATAGATTATGTCAACAGCATGATGAACAATAAGTCCACAAAGCAAGGAGAAACAAGAGAAGCAGGAGACATCTGAAGAAGAAATATGGATATGGGAAATAAAGATTTAATATGGTACAATACTTACACAGAAGAAAAAGCAAAACTAAATCAATACAAAAAAGCAGCACCAAAAAGATATCTGAAGAAAAATACATACAAATATTTAAAGCACTGTCATCAATGCCCTTCTAGCTTGCCAATATACAAAAGCACTTTTTCCAATAATGTGTCCAGGCTTTTCTTAAAATATCTAGACTAGTACTTACTTTTATGTACATTGGTAGTCTGTGCCATCCATCAGCTGCTCTCTGAGACCCTATTAGTATACTCCTCATTCCTATATGATCTACATAGGTTGTCTGATGATTCTCTACTACATTTTCATAACCTCAAACATTCCCAGAGGTAGTCTCTAATCCCCTATATACACCTAAATAAAATGATCTCTTAGATATCCGAGAGATTGTACAAGCTCATATATTTTAGTCTTTCATAATAGAACTTTCACATGCAAGACTGCCCTTGGTACATTCCGCTATACTCTTCCAAGTTTACTCAAGCTTGTTTTATTGCAAGGTTTCCATATTGTTACTCCATACTCAAGTTTGGGTCTAATACAACTAACAATGACTTCATTTCTGATTTACTAGACTTCATAAGTCTTTTCATACAACCTATAGTTCTAGAACTATCATTAACCAATTGGTTGACATGATAGAAAAACTCATAGCTGGATCTACCCATATCCTTAAATGAGTCTACAGTTTCAATCACCGTGTGCTGTATTAAATATTCACCATTCAAGTTTATGTCTACCAAATCTCATATGCTTAGTTTTAATGCATTTATTGGCGTAATATTCTCCTATGCCAAAATGGACAATTTGGTCAAGTTCTTTTGCAAGCATGCCTTATCTGTAACACATGTAATAAATGTACCCAGTCTCGGGTCATCTGCTTATACACTAAAGAACACCTACAGCGTTCTACCTCAGATGAAAAAGTTAGGTCTGAAAGATGCAATCTAAACAAGCAAAGGCCTAGGGCAGAGCCCTGTGAGACATCCTGACTATAACCAAGTATTTCACCTGTCCAGTTGCTGTATGATACTTGCATGTCCTATTTGTAAGCCATGCAGCTATCTTAAGAATAAGAATACATCAATGCCTAGCTGTTCTAATTTATTGATCAGTGTTTTGTGTACGGCCCTATCAAATGCTAAAGCTAAATCTACACAAATTACATAACAGCACAATTTTTCATTCATAGTTATTACATTGTTAAAGAACATATTACAGGCGGTAATAGATCTATTTTCAACATATGCATGCTGATATATGGTTTCAAGTCCCAACCTATCCAATTCTAACACCTTGTCCAATATTACCTTCTCCATTTATTTTTCCACAACATGAAAGTAGACTTAATCTATATTGACTCTGTTTGTCCTACTCCCCTTTCCCTTAAAGACAGGTTTAATAAGTGCATGTCTCCAGTCTTGAGGAATCTTTCCATATTTATATGACCTAGTGAATAACAGATATAATAGTACTTCAAGTTCTTGCTAAAGGGTTCGCAGGTCATTATTACTAATTCAGTTTCCTCCCTGTGCTTTGTTTGGATTAGGTTTGCACAGTTCTTTTTCAATATAATTTAATTTTATTCTAGTATCTGAGGTTACCTGGATGGTCACTAGGACAGCTTATCACCCCCTTTGTGAAGCCAAACTGTTTTGCATAAACTTTTGTAAATATATCTACAATCTCTTATGCTGAGAATAAATCAGAATCGGCACACATTTAATCAATTTGTAAGTCTTTAATGTTTCCATATAGCTATAAAATACGGCTTCCTATTATGCCCAATATCTTTATATAAAATTTTCTTCAAATTGTTCCTGATCTTGTCTGACACTATGCGAAATTTGTTAGTCCAGCTTGTTTATTTCAGTTTTCAAAGTTGTAGTTCGATCTCTCTTCCATTTCTTCAGTTTTATCTCTAACCTTAATCAGGTATCTTTGTTTTTATGGAAATGTATCCCCCCTGATGCTGTATGCCTACATCCTGATGTTAAAACATTCAATTTTGTGCACTCAATCTCTCTTTCAAAACTTTCCACATTCCATCTGCAGTTTTTCTACTGTACACCTCACTCCAGTTAGTTTTACACAGTGACTGTTTTGCTTCCATATAATCTGTAATTAACCTTCAGTGCATTGGTTTAGATTTCACTTTGTTAGAATTATCTAGCAACAAATTAACCTTTATTACCCCATGATCACTGCACATTAACGGTGGTAAAACTCTACTTGAAATAACCGCAATTCTTTAGGAACACAATGTCTAGTATGTTCCATTCCGTGGTATTTTTTTTTTTTTTTTTACAATCTGAAGCAACTGTTACTGAATATACGTTGTGAATAATTTCCTTACTGATGCTGTTAAATCAATATTATTCCAGTCTGATTCTGGTAAATTTAATTCCCCACCCACCATTATTCTTCCCTCCTGTGCTTCATACAAAGAAATGGAAGAATTCCTCTAAGTTATCAGTACTTGACTTTGGTGGTCTATACACTCCAATTGTTACATGGTTCCAGGGTTGTCTTTATTGTCACAGTTATATAGTCTATAGTATTAATGCTATCACTGAACATGTAATAATCACAGGTCTCATCTTTAATCCCCATCATAACACCTCCACCTGACTTTGTTAGAATGTTTGATACAGTAAAAACATCTATACCCAGCAGAACTGATTTCCCATCATTGTTCTTTAACCATGTTTCACTAACAATAGTAATATTAATCTCTGGGACTGTAGCAAATTTTCTAATAAAAAAAACTATTAATGCTCCTAGCATCAACAACCAGAGACTCATCAAATGTTGCTATATATGAACTGTTAAATGTTTGACCTGGAAAAATCCTGCCTAGTGTTTGTCAAATGTTGGTAAGTATTTACTGCAAAAAATTCTCTTACCTGACCGTGACAAATGCACATCATCTTTGTCTGAATACACATGCCCAAAACTAGGCTTGGATGCTATACACATTTCCATTTTTTAGAACAGGACAATTTTTTCCATGTAGGTATTTTCCCATAAAGTCTTTTTAATCAATGTGACATAACCATCATTTCTATACGTGATTTGTGAAAAATATGTGCTAACACCAGTACAAGCTATACTAAGAGGACTGCAAGTTCCAAATACAAGCAAAGGCATCCAGATAGGGAAAATTTTACAATAAAAATAAGCAAACCGGGAAAAGTAGAAAAGATAAGTAATTGAGAAGTTAAAGAAAAAAACTGCAGTTATGGATTACCCACAAAATGACTTGCTGTAGAAAATCCAGCTCTGGTAACATCACAGCATGACAGAACAAGGAGTCCCCAAATTAACTCATTCACTTCAATGGACCTCAGGAAGTTTGCACTACAAGTTCCAATGGGCAGAGCCTAAACCTTTTAACATAATAAAATTATGTCTTTGTATTTCAAAAAAATATTTATATCCCTGGAATCATAGGGGTTATGAAAAATGTATAAATAGCAAACTCTTCAGCACAAACTATTTTTAGTGTTAGTATCTTTAGGTTCTAGGTCTTAAAGTGAATTTTATATGTCAGAGTAAACACAGCAACTATTACATTTATAATATTTTGTAAACAACTTACAATAACTCAGCAACCACTCAAGTTACACACATACTGTCAGCAGCATTTTATTTATCTAGCTAAGAGCTTTCATACGTGGCTAAGGAGTTCTGTGTTATTTGATTGTTGAGATATTTAGAAAAATATGACATTAATTTATATAGATTTTTCACAACAACATGTAATATCTATTTACCTGCACTACACAGTGGTCAAATATTAATGCAGTTGAGTTTGGTATTGTGTAAGCTAACATGAAATATTTTAAAACCTTGTACATAATATGGTTTTGTAATTACTGATGCAAATATGAACCAGCAATATTTGATGCCTAGAGGCGTCAGTAGAAGTTAACTACAGAGGCACCTGGAGGCGTCAATCAGATGTAACGAGTTAAAGAGAAACTGGTAGAACAGGAAACATCTGATCAGTTGTCATGTGAAGATGCTTTGTATCTTTCAGCAGGAATTGGTACAAAAGTTTAGATGGAGTTGCACAGCAAAGGATGCAGGAGGAAAAGGTGGCAACTCTGACGCAGTCAGTGTTGTGGAGTGATAGCCCAGTGAGTTCCCATATGAAAAAGCAATGGATGACAGGATGAAGCTGAAGAGAATGTCATAGGAAGATGGTTCTGGAACTTTCTAAAATGACAGAATGTAACAGAGAACAAAGAATGTGTTCTTAGTTTAGAAGAAATGATCTAAGGGAAGAATTTATTTTAGCTTATTTTTTATTTTACATTTGTTTACCGGGATAGTCCGACTGGACACAGGTCCATTTACAACGGAGGCCTGTGAGAAATGCTCCACAATTATATTATCAACATGGTAATACCAGTGGTGGCTGGTGACTTCAAATTAAAGGGGGGCTGCTGGAAAGGCTGCTGCTGGATGAGTGGGTGGTGGGCCAGGTGAGGCTAGAGCCAACTAGGGCCAGGTGAGCTATGCTCACAACCAAAACTGGAGCTTAATACTCTGCTGCCCCACATCCCATCAAACAATCAAGAGAGAAAAAATAAGACAAATGTAAAAAAAAAAAAAAACATTTCAATGTATTTGCTATAATGTTTAGTTAATCTCTAGATGGAATTACTTTTAAATACATTACTGGAATGCCAGTCAAAATCAAGTATAAAAAAACAAGCAGCACTCAACTAAAACCAAGTCTCCTTGCACTGTAGTTCTAATTATAATTTATATTCAGCTTTATAAAAGTACCAAGTAACATGCTGAAAGTAGTTGATACCCCCACTTGTAAAAATGTTTCTTATCCAAAAAAGACCTGCTGCCTGACATCTACTTGTTTCATGGGGAAGACATGATCAAAGTAAAAAATGGACAGCAAACAAGAAACAAGCTCAAGATAAAATGCTTAAAGGATTACTGCACAGGCTTTGGACCACACATGATAAATTGGCATTCTGTTTAGTTTACGGGTAAAGCCTGCAAAGATAACTGCAAGTCTCCAACAAATGTAATGAGCTTCTGAAAATACTGTAATCCTCTCCTTTATTACAAATACTGTCATATAAATTTCAATACCTAAGGCTTATACGTTATCTAGTTCTGTAAGTATTCGCTGCATGGCAACAACAAAAAGGTTTTCAATATTGGTAATTCTTTAACAGTATATTTATTAAAGCTTACTTGCATCTTACAATCTCCAACAAGCTTACCTGATGGCCATTAAAGCATTGCTACTTAAACACAGAGTAACAGGCAGTACAACAACATGCATTTTCTGAATAAGAAGCAACATAAATCTAAAGTATAAAAATATGACAGAAAACCAGAACATTCTGCAAAATCAAGGACAGATGAAAAGCCACTGTCGTACTTGTGTCAACCTTGGATGGGGGAATACTCTGCACACTTACACTGCATAACTGCTCCTAGACTTGCTTGGACACATCCAGACTCAGTACATGGGGGAGTGGGGTGCAACAAGTACGTCACAATTTGATGCCTCTCTGGCTGACAGTGATGGCTCTGACACTCGTATCTCTCAACCTCAGAGCAAGAAATCTGGACAAAGCCATACATAGAAGTAAAACAAAGGCCCAAAAATAAGGGCACTTTTTAACTATTGCTCTTATAAACTTAGAAAGATAGTAGAATAGTAGTAGGTCTTGCATTAGTATAAATTTTTTGAAGGGTATGAAATCTGAAACTCAAATGTCTGCCATTATTTTCTAACTTCAATCTTTAATGATTTGCCAATAATTTGCTAGAAAACCACAATTTTATGAAAAACGGACCAAAACTGTGATGCAAAAATATAAAATTGCCACACAATACAGCTGAGAACATGTCAAAGAAGGGACACCTTTTTAATATTAGTACTGTTAACTTGAGCAGCTGACAAAATAAGAGAATCTACATGCATTTCTAAAATAAAAGTAATCTAACTCTGATCATTACAGTTATTTATAATTGTAAACCCTCCACGTTTTCTTCCAAAACTGCCATTTTGTGGAGGGATTATTAGGGGTAGAGCAACATACTGAGCCAAAATTGGGGACAGTTAGAGGTTTGAATATTCCTAATTCTATAAAGCTATTTATTTGCATGTACTTCTCAACCTCTTAATGCAGGAAATCTGGACAAAGCCAAATATATTGGGGGAACATACAAAAATTACTAAAAATTGGTCTTGTATAAACAGACAGTTGATAGAATAACAGGTCTTGCTTTAGCATGCAAAGGTTATGACGTCTGAAACTCAATGTCTGTCATTATTTAGTGACTTCGTTCCTAAATGATTTGCCAGATAGCCACACATTTTATGAGGAACAAACCAAAAATAAGAAGCAAAAATCTGGACAGTTGAGAGGTATAGTTCAGCTGGGGCTGAGTTTGCTACTCTTCCCTCCTCACAAAATCATGGTCGAATGGAGCCTCCTCCCTGCAGCCATTCCAATGTCCCATTCCTTGGTTATTTCGCCCAATTTACCATAAACACTAATATGCATACTGCTTTACTTCTGCAATGATCTGGGTTTCATTTGAAAGTTTTATTTTGTGTTTTACAGCACAAACACCAATAGATATATGCTAAACAAAGCAATGCAGGCTCACAATGAAAATGGACTTAGCATTAAACTGCTCTGCCCTTGAAACTCACATTCATTGAAACAGCATTGAAACCCACATTCAAAGAAAACGCATTTTGCCAGTGGCAAATAATTAACTTTGGGCTGTTTTCAAATCACAGGCCCCTTGCACACCAAACATACACACGCTCTTTGATACACCTTCCTGATTGTATTCAATTATATTCCTTGTACAATACAGTACAGTTTTATAAGGCATTTTAAATTTGTTTTGAACATTTTTCCAGTAAACAATGAAAATGCATGCACCAGTAATGACAAAACTGCCCAGTTCAGAACATTTCCATCATAAGTCTACTCAAACTTCTACAGTCCACCAGTATAAGTAAATATGCACAATCTCTAAAGAAGAAAAAATAAATAAATAATTCCACATTAAAGAGATCTGTAACTAATGAAGAGGTTGCTGCTCACAAACAACTTTATATTTAATCTACAAATAAAGTGCCTGTTGCCCTTGAGGAATAAATTGCCTATGTTACACTAAAACATAAGCTAGTAATATTGCAATAGGGAATTGATGGCAAACCGATAACAGGTTCATAGTTACTAGGAATATTCACAAAAAAGGACGGCAGCATCCACCCCCTTTGCAACACAAGACAGTATCAGCAATGCAGCTACCTACTTTGGGAGTAGAACCCACAGCCTTCTGCATCAAAAGCAAGTACAATACCGGTTGTGTTATTAACAATGCAAGCAGACTCAGCATAAGCAGAACTAAACTTCTGCTCCCCTGCAGTTCTCAGCTCCTTGTAAAATCTACTCAACACTCAGCTTCATCTCTGAACTTTGCAGCACAAGAAATCTGGAAAGCCAAAATTTATTTGGGGAGGGACAAAAGCCCAAACAGGGACACATTTTAAACGCTGCTTGTATAACGTTGGAAAGTTGCTAGAATAAAATGCTGTGTTACCACCATACACTTCACTGCCAAGTCTTGAATCCAGGACCCTGTGCAAAACAGTCAGAGCAACATACTACTATGCCAAAGTCAGCTGTTTTATGAAAGAGGAAGACTGAAACTTAAAGGGCTACCATTTAGTGAATTCAGTTCTCAGCATAGCTGTCAACCTCTTAGCACAGTACACCTGACCAAAGCCAGTAATGGGGGAATACAGCCCCCAAACATTCAGTGAATTCAGTCCTTACCATAGCTCTCAACCTTAGCACAAAAAGCCTGGACGAAGCTAATAATGGGGGAATACAGTCCCAAAAATAGGGACAAATTTCAAATAGCCATCTTATAAACTTAGAAAATTGCTAGAATAAAAGGTTTGATGTTACCATGTACTTTCTAAAGAATATGAAGTCTGAAATTCAAATGCTTGTCATTTAACATTTGTTAACCAGGAACGTCTGACTTGGAACAAAAGCCAATTTTCAGCAGAGGCCCAGGGAGAAACACTCCAGACATGTCTTTGTAAGAAGGGAGGACATCAGAGCACTCAGAGGAAACCTACACAAACACAGGGAGGACATGCAGACTCCACACAGAAGGCAACCCAGCCAAAAATCAAACTAGAGAACATGTAGCTGTCAGGCAACAATACTACCACTGCACTACTGACCATGTAGACACAAAAATACAGAAACCACAGATTTTATGAGGAACAGAACAAATACGAGGCAAAAATCTGCAATTTTATTTACAAATGGTAGTGAATTCAGGCTCTTGCCACCTGGGCCCAAGGTACAGGGCTTAAGTCTGTGGTATTCTCTACCCACCACCATATAGCAACTGGGGCATTACACACACACACACACACACACACTCTGTATTCCTTAGTGCAGTAAAAACCAAAGTCCGTTGTATTCCTTCCTGCAGTTCCATACCTGAGCCCAAAGTCTGTAACATCTATCCAGTACAACACGAGAGCAAGCTATTCCCCTAAAGTAAAACATACATCCATTCAGTACCAAAAGCCCGGGACTCTCATCCTAGTTCTTCCTGCAAGAGCAGAGCAAGCTGGGTGCTACCCAGCCTGCAGATGTTGCAGTCCGATCCCCTTCCAGTTTATGCAGTTGTAACTGCATAGGCTTCTGTGATATTTGCTGCTGAATGCTGTCTTCTTAATCCAGACTGCTGGTGAGACAGTCTGGATTTTGTTCGCATGCTTCAGACTGGTTCACCAGCAGTCTGGATATCGGGAAATGCCACTAGTGCGCATGCAGAATTTTCCGGGACTTGCTTTTGTTTCTATTTTTTTTCTTTTTGTTTTTATTTTTTTCTTTTCTTTTTTGTTTTACAGCTGGGGGGTGGGGCTGCAGTCCTGCAGCCCGAGCCACCCCTGGGTAATACAAAAAATAGAACAATAACTGAGGCAAGTACAGACATAAAAAGGTATCACACAATACAGTCTAAACAAAATATCAGCAGTGAGTGAATAAATTTACAAAGATAGCCTCACACATCAAAGCTTTAACACAGCATTAGTGAGAGGATAAAAATAAAAAATCATATGATTAGACATGACATATTATACAATTTCAAGTTGACAGAAAGATACCCAACTGTAGCATATATACAGTAGAGATAGCAGGAAGGTGTAAAGTGAGCTGAGATTGTGAGATTCATGTGATGCATGAACATAGCCATGTATTCATAACATGTGATCTGAGAGCATTTTTGAAATGTGTGTTAGTGGGGGCAGAGGTCAGAGAAGGGAGGACATTATTCCAGGATCTAGCTATGAAATGAGAAAAAAAGAGCTTTCCCTGAGTTGTTAACTTTAGAGATTTAGAAGAGGAATCTCAATAAATTGCAGAGGGCTATTAGTTCTGTAAGGAGAAAGTGACTGGCTTACTGTTGGGTTCTTTTCAGGATGTCCAACAATATTAAAGGCAATGACTAAGCTGGTGGTAATTGAGAAACTGGGGAAGTTTTAACCATTGTAGTTCCCTTAGGGATTGACAGTGATGGGTTCTGAAGGTGGAGTTCTTAGCAAACTTGGCAATTTTATTGTAACATGATTAAAGTCTGGTGAGATCAAGTTTTCTGACTTGGATAAGAATTGGCGTGGTATACATTAGAGTGGAGAGTAGATAGGTTTGGGCTAGAATGATCTGTGCCTATATAGGGTTCCCATTGTTTTGTGGACCTTTTTTATGGTTTGACAATAACCTACTCTTCAATGTCCATATCTCAATTTCTACACCAAGGAATTTGGTATAGTCAGAGGGACATATGATGGTACCATTTTTGGAAGAGACTGAAAAGGATAGGGGTAAGGTATAGATTTGTTGGGGGTAAAAAGTAGCAATTTTGTCTTATTGGGGTTCAGGATTAGTTGGATATCAGTAATCCAACTTTCTACAGAACTGAAGGATTCTTGTGAGTTGTTGTAGAGTGGAATGTGATGGAGCAGAGCAGTTGAGTCAAATTATCAGCATACTGTATAAGGGAGGCATGCTGGGTGGAGGTGTGCAGATTGTTGGCAAATATGGAGAAGAGTAGCGGGCCTAAAATTGAGCCTTGTGGTACACCTATTGTACTTGAAAATAAGAGATTGTATGCCTTGCCATTGAACTGATTGCTGCCTATGTGACAGCTTTTAAAATAGGCAATAGTGGAAGGGGCAAAGGATAGGAAGGCCAGGGAGTCTAGAACTTTGGAGTGTGAGACCATATCAAATGCTTTTGAGAGATCTAAAAATATTGCAGAAACAAAATTATTTGTGTGTAGTTTGACCTGGTTGGTGAAGGAAAGGAGGGCAGTTGTGCTATGATTTTGCCAGAAGCCATGTTGTGTGGATGAGCCATGTTGTGTGGATGAGAGAAGACTGAGTTTAGGAATTGCATGACTTGAGTGAATACATTTCTCAAACAGTTTAGATGAAGGGGATAGAATGGCAATAGGATGGGTAGTTTTAGAATTCATAAAAATTGCCACCGTTATGAAGTGGCATAATATATGAAAATTTCCAGAGTTGAGGGATGTAGGCTTCCTGTATGGAGCAGTTGATGAGGATAGAAACTGGGTAAGATAGGGATTCAGCAACAATTTTTAGGAATTTGGTTGGTAGACTGTCAGCTGCAAGGGTGGTAGGCTTTAGTTTTAGGAGTTTAACAGTGGAAGTGGGAACTGGTGAGAGAGCAATGGAGGGGATATTGTCAGTGCATTTGGTAGGCATATGTCTATGGTTGTTATTGGACAGCTGGGAGGATAGAGTTAGGATAGATTCTGTAAAATAGTGATTAAACTGGGATGCTATAACTTTGGTATTATTGTTTAATTGCTTTATTTAATAGAGACGGATAGACATATTAAGATCAATGAAAGAAATAGATTACAGAAAGTCAACAAGACAAAATGTTAGAAGTTTGATAAAACAAATGAACACAGTAATAAAGACTGTTCACAAAAATGCATGTGATATAGAAGAACTATACACATGACTGTGCAATTAAATTAACAGATAGTGTCTTACTAAAAATACAAGACAAAGGGAAAAAGGGAAGAAATCAAATGCCATCATGAAAATATCAAATAGAGAAAACTATAAAGCAGTTAATACAAGAAGTGTCACCGTTAGAAGAGTATGGAAGCAGGAACAGGAGAAAAATATTTAGAAAGATGATAAAAGCCACACAGTATCAGAACAGACCAGGATCCATCATACATTGTTGCAAATAATAAACTAAAGATATCCACATAGGAAGAAAAACTTAAATATGCAAATAAATGTAAAAGAAAAGTACAAAATAAGCAATTCATTCCCCCAAAAATTGAAAGAGTTGGGAAACTTAAGCAAAAGAAACAGAAATGTTACCAAAAAAAAAATAGAAATGACATTTGGGGAAATATCTATGAAGACCCTGTGCAACATAAAGATGCTGAAGAGACAGAGGTAAAAGGAACAGTAATAAGTTGAAATGTACAGGATATAAAATGGGATGAAGTAACAGCCAGAGAAATTGAAACAAAATTAAACAAAGTTCCTAACTGGAAAACTCCAGGCCCATATGCAGTACCTAACTTCTAAAAAAAATTACTAAGATCTTTACACAACGGATTCAGCCTTGAGCAAACACTAATGTGCACATCCCAAACAGATGCCAATCTGCTGAACAGGAAAAACAAAACTCTTCCTTAAGAGTGAGCCTGCCATCTATCTTAAAAATTATAGACCAATAACTTGCCTTTGATGATGCATAAACTACATACTGGAAGTGATGCTGACAGAGTTTATAATTTTGAAGAAAACTCAGTTGTGGCAATAGAACAAAAGGGTAACAAAAGAAAATCAAATGAAAAAAATAATTTAACAAATGTAGTGGAGAATTGTAAGAATGGGGAAAATTTAAGCATGGCATTGATAAATTAGGAAAAAGCATTTCACGGCATCTCACATTCATGGATAAAGTAGAACATACAGATGAAGATATACCCTGCAATTAACTCACAGTGACCATTCCAAACCAAAAACATCCAAAGGGAACCATGTAGAAGAAATATCTGTTTATTTAGAGCTTTTAACCAAAGTCATCATCATCATACCTCTCAAGTGTACAGATTTGTGCAGAATGTCCAGATTTTTGCCTCATATTTTTGGTCCATTTTTTTGAAAAATTGTGTTTTTTCTGGCAAATTAGAGGCAAATCATTAACAATTGAAATTAAAAAATAATGACAGACATTTGATTTTCAGACTTCATACCAATCTGAAAATTCATGCCTATATAAAACCTGTTATTCTATCAACTTTCTAAGTTTGTAAGAGCAATATTTAAAAACTGTCCCTATTTTTGGACCTATGTCCCACTTTTATTTATGGCTTTGTCCAGATTTCTTACTCTAAGAAGTTGAAAGGTATGTTCATCATCCAAAAAAAAAAGATTCTTTCCAACACAAATAGCCATTTCAATTAATAAAAAGTGAAAACTTTCATAAAAATTCAGTGAGTATCTACACATTCACACGTCACCTTGCACAGATAACATTTATAGAAGCATTTATAAAAAAAAAAATTAATACAAATGGTTTAATTTAAACCAGGTTTTTTTTTATCAGCCTGTAGTGTTAAGACTTATCTGCTTTTTGTGGATGATTTAAAAGTCTACAGCACACCATGAAGAACTGAAAGCACAACTGCAAATGGTCAAAACTTTCTCAGATGATATATGAATGTCAATTGGTCTTAATATATGTGGAAAAGCAACATTTAAGACAGGAAAGCTGCAAAAAAGCCCTCAACAACTCTCCTTCAGCTATGCTCCTGGGGGGGGGGGTCCTCTTCAGGTTCCTAAGACCTCAATAACTCTCCTTCTGCTATGCTCCTGGGGGGGGGGGGGGTTCCGCCTCAGGTTCCTAAGACCGCAATAACTCTCCTTCAGCTATGCTCCCACGAGCATTTTCTTTGCTCTCCTTTCTCTATTAGCTGCTTATTTCTTATGGTTCAACATTGTAAATATTGTATATAGCTTTCCATTACTAATTTCTTTCCTGAAATTGTACATGTACAGTGTATCCTCATTTTACTTAAAAGTATGTATATAAAACATCTTCTCACCTACTATCGGAGTGTGTACACTAAAGAAAATGTATAAACAATAAGTCCACACTCAATGCTTTTCTTCTTATTATGCATATTTTCAAGGTACTTGTACCTGTTACCATATTATGCAAGACTGGCATCCATGTATTTCTGTACCTTATCTGTATTATGTATCCTGGTACTTTTCTCCCTGGGCCTCCACTGAAAACGAGTCACTCTGACGCAGTGAACTTGCCCGGTAATCAAACTGGAAATAAAATAAATAACCAAGAAAATATCAGTCTGAGACAGAAATGTGATAAGGGGACTTGAGCAAGGAAAACAAATATTTGACAACTGATGAAGGCTCGACAATAAAACATGAACAATGAAAACAAAACTTAAGGAATATTTTAGAAGACTAAAAGTAATAGAGAAAAAGTACAGTTTTGTACCTACCATAAATGTAGATGTCAGATAGATATGCAACTGCAGTCATAACATGTGGGTTGTCCTGCCTCAGGCAGCCCTCGGTCGGCCGGATTCCAAGTCTGGGTCCGACGTCGGCTGATGTCGCATTTCTCTCTGACGTCAGAGCGGCCGGAGTATATAAGCATCAGCCGACGCCATTTTCTTCAGTGTTTTTTGCCCCAGATGCCAGGTGCCCTCCAAGGAAGGCTGTAATCAAATTGGAAGACAAAAACAGGATTCCAAACAAATACATGAGCAATAAAACAAATACACCATAACAGATATCCCCAGCTAAGAGTGAGGGGGATAGGAGTGGACCCTAAGCATAGAGGGGTATGGAGGAGCTGCAGTTGCATGTCTATCGGACATCTACATTTATGGTAGGTACAAACTGTACTATGTCCTTCAAGAATGCAACTGCAGTCATAACATGTGGGTAGAATACCATAGCTTAGCTGGGGAGGAGGTATGCTCTAGGAAAGAGATGGTGTGGCAATCAAACCCTGCAGGACTGCCGGGCAAGCCTGCTCTGGATCTGGAATATAGGGAGAGTGTAGTGTTTTGAGAATGTATGCACGGAGCTCCATGCAGCTTCTAGAATGTCCTTTGTAGGCACCCTCTTAAAAATGCTGTAGAGGTGGCTGTAGCTCTGGTGGAATGTGGTCTGACATAGGCTGGAACAGTCTTTCCATGAAAGGAATAACAGAATCTGTTGCAATGTCCAATCCATTTAGCAATAGTCTGTTTTGAAATTGCTTTTCCTTGGACTGCAGGGGTAAGCTACAAAAGCTGTTCAGACTTCCTACTGGCCTTGGTTCTGTCCAGGTAGTATTGAAGTTGTCTATGAATGTCCAAGGTATGCAAAAGCCTTTCCTTATTCTCTGGATTGGGGAAGAAAGCAGGCAGATGAATGGCTTGATTTAGAGAAACCCTAGATACCACCTTTGGCATAAAGGTAGGGTTGGTCCTTAATGAAACCCTGTCTCTGTGGAAAATAATAAAGGGTGGTATTGCCATTAGGGCCTGTAGTTCAAACCCTTCTTGCTGAGGTAATTGCCAACAGGAAGGCTGTTTTCCATGACAGAAATTGCAAGTCAACTGAAGCTGCTGGCTCAAAAGGAGGTAGAGTCAGTTTTCTAAGACAAAATTGAGGTCCCAGGCTGGCACTGGTGGCTTAATGTTCTTGATTCCCCTGAGGAATTGTCTTAGTAAGGGTGAAAAACAGGAGGATCAGTGTTGTATCTAGCTGAAATAGCAGATGCATGTATTTTTATTGATGAATATGAGAGGCCACTCTAACATATCTGCCAAATATTCCAAGATAAGTGGGATGTTCAATAATGATGCATCATGCCCTTTGCTGGTATTCCAATTGCTGAATCTTTTCTACTTTGCTAAGTAGACCTTTCTGGTGGACGGTCTTCGAGCCTCTGTTAGTATCCGCTGAACTTCCTTGGAGAGAGATAAGCTGAAGTTATTTATGGGATCTCCCAGGCTGTTAGCTGCAGAGTCTGAAGGTTTGGATGCAGTGTTTCGAAATTGTGTTGAGTCAAAATTAGAGGCCACTGAGGAAGGCCCACCTCCTGGTGTGACATATGCTCCGTAGCAGTGGGTACCAGTGTTGTCTTGGCCAATCCGGAGCTATTATAATTCCCTTGGGCTTCTCTGCTTTGATCTTTAGTAATACTGAGGTCATCAGTGGCAGAGGTGGGAATGCATAGATTGCTAGGGAGTTCCAGTTGAATGAAAGAGCATCTATTTTCCAAGCCTTTGGATGGTATGTCCTTGTGCAAAATTTTGGTAGGAGATGATTGAGGTGAGAGGCAAATAGGTCCACTTCTGGCTTGCCCCATGTCGAAGTGAGTTGTCTGAAAGCCTTTGGATGTAGCCTCCACTCGTGTGGATCTGTGAAATTCCTGCTTAGGCTGTCCGCCAACACATTGTCTTTTCCTGGAACAAACTGTGATTGTAACTGGATGCTTAGACTCAGTGATTTCTCCCAAAGCTGCATTGTCAGTCTGCAAAGGGGTAAGTGGGTGCCCCTGCTTGTTTATGTACCACATCACAGTGGTGTTGTCTGTCTGTATCATTAAGTGACCTTGCTGGAGTTGGTTTTGAAAAGCCTCGATAGCATGCATTACAGCCAGCATTTCCTTTTGGTTTATATGCAGATGTGTTTCCTTTGGAGACCATTGTCCTTGTATACACCTGCCTTCCATGTGCCCCCATCCGAGGTCTGAGGCGCCTGTAGTCATGGTCTGTGTTATCTGTGGTTTTGAATGACATACCTGTGTTTTCCTGGCTCACAGAGGCCCACCAGAATTCCTTTTGTAAGCATGGAATGGTATGATTGTCTCCAAGTTGTTGCTGTGCTGAGACCAAACGCTTTTTAGGTACCATTGAAGCTTTCTCATGTGTAGTTTTGCTAATGGAACCAGTAGAATGCAGGATGCCATGTAACCCAGGGCCTGTAGGAATCTCCTTGCAGTCATCTGGGTGAGTTTTGCTAAACCTTTGAAGTATCGAGTTAACTTCTCTTGCTTGTCTTCTTTCAGGTAAGCCATCTGAGAGGCTGTGTCTAGTTTGGCTCCTAAGAAGATTATTTGCTGGGATGGCTGCAGTCTTGACTTGTGGAAGTTGACTGTGCATCCCAGGGCTTGAAGTAATCGTATGACATATTCCAGATTTTTTGTCAACATCAATTTGTCGTTAAATTTGTATACCCTGGAGCCTGCAATGAGCAATTACTGAAGCCAGGCATTTTGTAAACACTCTGGGCGCAGTAGATAAGCCAAATGGCAATGCTGAGAATTGATAATGCTCTGGCCCGGCAAGAAATCTGAGGTATCTTCTGCAGCTGTGTCTGATAGGGACATGCAGGTATGCCTCCTTGAGGTCCAGAGTAATCAGCCATGACTCCTTGGCCAGCATGGGAAGGAGTTGCTGTAGAGTCAGCATTTTGAACTTTGGTACTATGAGAAAGGTGTTTAATGCGGACAAGTCCAGTATTGGTCTCCATTGAGTTTCTTTTCTTGGAACAAGGAACAGTCTTGAGTAAAGCCCCTGTTCTTGTTGTGGAACTCTTTCTATTGCTTTCATTGAGTGATTTGCTTGATAGCCTCTGCCCTTTGATGTTGTGGTAGATTTGGCATGCCTTGCTTTCTTGGTAAGGTATGAAAATGAAACCTGTACCCTCTGTCTTATAATGTCCAAAATCCATTTGTCCTTTGTCAGTCTGCGCCAGTTTTCTGCAAACAGAGATAATTTCCCGCCCAAGGGAGCTTCTAGTTGTTCCCTGGTAGGCGGTAGTAGAGGAAAGTCATTGGGATTGTGGTTGTTGGGCAGGAGAAACCCCTGCGTCACCTCTTTGGTTTCCTGGCTGCCATTGATGTCCCCTGTAAGGGCCTCTGTATTGGCCTCTTCCTCAGCCACGTCTGTTCTTACCCCTTTGAAACTTTTCTGGATTAGGAAAGGACCAGTTTTTTGAAGGCCAATTCCTACTGAATCTGGGGGTTGAACCTGGAGGAAATCCTTTACAGTTTGAACTGATTTTGCTTTTTCTTCGATGGTCTTTAACACATCCTTAGCATTTGCACCAAAAAGCTTGTTCTTTTCCAAAGGTGCATCCAGAAGTTTTGCTTTTACATGATCTGGTAGAGGTTGATCTTTTAATCAAGCATGTCTACGCATCACTGCCCCTGGCATAGCTGCCCTACATGAAGCTTCCAGTGCATTATATCCACACTGCAGGAAGTGATTGCTTACTTGCTGAGTGTTATGTACAGTTTCCTGCAAAGTCTTCCTGTATAAAGGATCATGTAAAGCTAATGTTTTTTGTAAATCTTCTAAGAGATAATCCTGATATTGGAACATATGAAAAAGGCAATTTAAAGCTCTCATAGATAAGGTAGTGGATGTGTAAAACTTTTTACCCCATCTCTCTAATGACCTTGCTTCCCCATTGGAAGGCAAAGGATTTTTTGAGGTGGAGGCTGAAACTCCTTTAGGCCCCTGTGAAATAGTTTCCAAATCAACAGTGTGGGCCCTGAATAAATGGGAATGAGTTTCTGGGACCCTGTAATACCCGTCTGGCTTGGCTGGAGCAGGAGGGAGAGAATCATAGAATCAGAATACAAATCATCCAGAACATCAAGTACAGGAGGAATAGCTAAGGGCCTGTGCTGAGGCTTCTTAAGGAAAGTCCTAATGCGTTTCCTGGAATCAGAATATTCCTGGCCCTGCCACTTGAAATGTTCCCTCATGGTGTGCAGAACTTCCCCAAAAGAAATATCCTCAGGAGGTGAGGAGGTATGGAATCTTCTGCATCCGAGTCCTCATAGGTCTGGAAGAGCTCTTCCTGGCTATCAGAGTGGACAGAGCCCTCAGAGTCTTCATCTGAAGGAGTAGGGTCAGAGGGTTCAACCCGGGGCCTTTTATCAGGAGGAGGCTGGGATGCTCTCTCAGGATGGGCCTGTGAACCTCTAATCATGGAAATTAAATCAGCAGCCATGGACATAATTTGTGTCTCCAGAGTCGGCTGAGGTAAGGATTTAGAAGTAATATGCTTTGTTTTGCTGGCTGCCTTAGCCCTAGTGTAGGCCTTAATAGACATGGCCATAGGAGGCCTGGCAGACATGGCCATAGGAGGCCTGGCAGCTCCACGTGCAGGAGTGACCTTTCTACAGCAATGGTCTCGGGCATTTCCTCGGTTTCGGTATCCGGAGGAAAATCTATAACTGGCATAGGAGGAATGTCTGGAATCGGAGTCATCGGTAATGCGGTGTCTTCGGTTCGGAGCGGTGGAGAGACAGTCTCGAGGGAACGTGGAGTCGGTAGACACGGGCTGAGGATGTCGGTCCCGGTCTTCGCTTTTGGGAGTTTGCGATGTCGGAAGATCCGCATGGTGTAAGCAAATATATAAAATCTTCAGTGAACTCCGCCCGGCGCCTGAGTGCGCTTGTTGCACAGGCTACACAGGCCGACGCCGTGGTCTGGGCCCAGGCAAGGGAGGCAGTAAGAGTGGAAATCCTTAAGAGGTATTTGTTTACCACAAAAAGACAATTGTTAACTTTTCAGTAATTTCTGACATCGGCTGAGGCAAGAAAAGGTCCCCAACAGCTTTTGATGACTTAGAATACAGGAGCTGACCGACCAACTGCTTCTGCAAAGACTGAAGAAAATGGCGCTGATGCTTATATACTCCGCTCTGGCGTCTGAGAGAAATGCGACATCAGCCCCAGACTTTGGAATCCGGCCGACCGAGGGCTGCCTGATGCAGGACAACCCACATGTTATGACTGCAGTTGCATTCTTGAAGGACATCTTCCCTAATATAGAGAAACAAAGTCCAAGCTAAAACCAATTTGCTCTTCCTGTGCTTACAGTTTTTTTTTTTTGGGGGGGGGGGGTTTGACTGCCCCAAAAAGATATTGGATCAGTTGGACAGGACAATAAAAATGCTTTGTGCTTATCAAATGATATAAAAAAATGTACTTATTCCTCCTCCTGAAGGAGTTACGGGCCTCCTTAAAACAGACTACATGTAAAGGTCTGCAATCTTAAGACTGCATATATACATGTGCTGACTTCACCAGATTGAATTATAATGAAAGTTTTAAAACATGAGAACAAGTCTAAGATGACTTCCCCATTTAGTTTAGCAGAAGAATACTGAAGTCCAGCGGTAATGTAAATCAAACCAAAAGTAGACAAAAATAAGGCAGCAATCAAATGTGAAACAAAACTTAAGACTTGTAGAATTATTAGATGAGAGGGCAAGAAATGTGGAAAAGGCATAAATATAGCTGCAAATACAGAAAACTCCTGGAACAACCTCATGTCAATCAGGATCTGATGTAGGAATGGTTAAAGTGAGGTGAAGAATTTAAACCAGAAGATGAAAGGTTAAAATTGGCGGCCCAGGATAGTGGACTACATATACATTGGCTTATAAAGTCCATTGAAAATGTGTGAGAATTCGACAAATGGAAAAAAAAAAACTAGAAACAGTCACATTTTGTTGCTGGGTGTGATGCACTAATGGCAGACGGCTTGTTTACTAAAAATAATAATGTGGCAAGACTGTTAGACTGGGGATTGTGCAAACATTACAATTACTGAAATAGCTGAGAAGCACTGGAAAAACATGAGCTACAAAGCATTAGAGACAAGGAAGTTTATATCGTTTGAGATCACCCATTTCCAACAGTTCAAAAAATAGATGCAAGAATACCAGGTATAGTAGTCCATGAAAAGATAACTAAAACAACATTGATCACTGAAATTGCCATACCCAATGATTAGTGTCTGACAGACACATAGTCCTAAAATACCAGGATTTACAGCAATGTGGAAAGATACCAAGACAGTTGCAACAGTATGAGCAATGGGTCTCGGCAAAAAAAAAATGATTTTAGACGCAGCTCATGAATTCCAGGGAGTCCGTTTTGGGCACATTGTGGGTGCTGTGAAGAGCACTTTTGGCCATCATTAAAGATTTAAACAATACTAATTTCACAAACTTTAATCATACTTTGACTTAGGAATGGGGTCCATTCCTGTTATGGTACTACAAACCAAAAAGACTGAGATATTAAACCATGAGAAAACACTTCATTTCTATGTTTTAAATAATGTGGGTAACAGCTGCATGTCACATGGCCTAACTTCCATTGATGGTTTAATACCTCTGCCTTAACCCCTCCTTGTGACACCTGAAGGCCCCTCTGCTGGTTCCTGTGTGAACTTCTGCATCCCATGTCCAGCTACACACTTCAGCAGTGCCCTATATAATGACCATACAGAGTCCCAAGCAAGAAAGTAGAATCCCGTACAATCGCACAGAATCCCAAGAGAAGAAAAACTTGAGTAAGAAGGGAATCATGACATCTGAAGGACAACTCGCATAAGAGAAACTTACCTCCAAGGTATAAATCAGTTGTAGCACAAATGTCCTGCTACAATCACATGGTAAAAGCATGCAAGCGAGTCAGCCTTCGCTTTTCTGCAATGATCCCCCACTTCATAGTTATGGGTATCCAGTATGCTGATGATGATGAAATAATTCTAAGTATCTGACAAACAGCAGCTAGTTGGGAAGGTATATGCTTAGCCAAAGGGGACTGACAAAGCAATGGAAAAAAACATCTTCCTGATCTTCACTATGAACCACATCTGATGGAAATCCAAGTTCAGAATTCACAGCAACCTCCACAAAATACAGCTGTGTACACTTACCACAAATGTAGATGTTAGAATGCATTCACTGTTGCAGTCCTAACCAATGGGTTATCCGGCTCCCGGTAGTCAAATTATGTTGGCTGTTAGTTGTAAAGGACGTCAGAGCATCTGATACAAAAGGAGGCAACCGACACTTCCTCAGTCTTTCTTGCCATAACAGTCAAAAGCCCCCAGAAAACAAGGCTTGAACCAAATTTAGCCTGCACCTTAGGAAAAGAGAAAAAAAAGGGGGGAAGGAAAGCAAGACTGCAACAGTGAATACACTCAACATCTACATTTATGTACAAAACTGTACTATGTTCATCATGTTTCACTGCTGCAGTCCTAACCAATGGGTTGGGTTGATTACCAAAGTCCAGAAATCAAGGACTGGAGAAAATGCCCTGCAGAACGGCAGTGGCAAACCCTGCCCTGGCTCTAGAAAACAAAGGCAAATTATAATGCTTTGTGAAAGTGTGAACAGAAGGCCATGTAGCAGCCTCCGAAAGGTCTTTGGTAAGAATACCCCTTAAAAGGCTGCAGAAGTGGAAATTGCTCTAGTTGAGTGGGTCCTAACCCCTTGAGGAGGAACCTTGCCAAGAAAGGAGTAACAAAACTTAATACAATGTGCAATCCATTTAGAAATGGTTTGCTTAGAAATAGCCTTGCCCTGGGCTCCAGGGGCAAAACTGACTATTAACTGTGCTGATTTCCTAAGGTCTTTACTCCTGTCCAGGTAAAGCCTGAGCTGTCTAGGCACATCAAGAGACTGTAGGTTTCTTTCACCTCTATTACAAGGATTAGGAATGAAGGTAGGAACTTGTATGCACTGATTAAGAGTCAGACTAGAAACCACCTTAGGAGGGGTTAGTTCTCAGAGACCCTGTCTGCATGGAAAACAAGAAAAGGCTCCACAGCCATCAAAGCATGCAGCTCTGAAACACTCCTTGCTGAAGTTATAGCCAAGAGGAAGGCAGTCTTCCATGAGAGAAACTTTAAATCAAATGATTGGCTCAAATGAAGGAAGAGCGAGTTTCTCTAGAACAAAAATTAAGATCCCAAGCTGGAGTATGTACCCTTTTGGGAATTCTCAGGTTGCAAGCACCTCTGAGAAACATTTTCATCAGGGGATGAGAGAAAATGGGTTGTTCAAAAGAACAATGAGCAGAAATTGCTGAAGCATGGATCTTGATAGAGGAAAGAGAGAGACCACCCTGAAGCAAATCAGTCAGGTATTCCAGGATCCGAGGAAGGGTAGGCTGAGAAGATTCCCCTCTAGCCTGCATCCAATGAGAGAACCTTTAACATTTGCCAGCGTAGGACTTCCTAGTGCTAGGCCTCCTGGCCTCCATCAGCACGTCAACCACCTACGGGGAAAGGGAAGAAAAGGAAAGAGTCATATAATGAACCATGCTGCCAAATGGAAAGAATGAAGATGAGGATGTAGAATGTTTCCCCCTTACTGAACCAAAAGATGTGGCTTCAGAGAATTATGCCACGGAGGAAATTGGGAGAGACTGCGAAGCAGTGGATACCAATGCTGCCTAGGCCAGTCTGGAGCTATGAAAATAGTCCTTGGTAGTTCGTCCCTGATCTTCAATAATACTCTGGGAAGAGGAGGAAGATGAGTGAAGGCATAAATTGACAGCAGCGTCCAAGGGAAGGACAGAGCATCCACTCTCCAGAATCTGCTGTGATGCTGTCAAGTGCAAAAAGAGGTAGAAGATGGTGGTCTGGAGAGGCAAAAAGATACACGGAGTGCCCCAACGTTGAATGATGCTTTAAAAAACTGCTCTGTTCAGCTGCCACTCGTGCGGATCCAGGGTCTGTCTGCTCAACCGTCTGCCAAAACATTGAGCCTTCCTGGAAGAAACTGAGCTAGGAGATGCAGGCCCAGGGATGCTGCTATGGACCAAAGACTCATGCTCTGTCTACACAGGAGGTAAGAACGAGTCCCTCCCTGCTTGTTGATGTACCACATGACTGTGTTGCTGTCTGTCCTGATAAGCAGGGTCCTTGGAGAAAGAAGATGCTTAAAAGCTAGTAAGGCCTGGTGAACTGCCATCAACTGCTTTAAATTTATGTGCAGGTGCATCTGCTGGGCATTCCAGCTTCCTTGTATGCAACTACCATCCAAGTGAGCTCCCCAGGAGTAGTCCGATGTGTCTGTAATAAGAAATCGAGTGGCAAGAGGTGGGCAAAAAGGCATGCCTTTGTTTTGTAGACAGGCTGTTGCCCAGCATAGAAACTCTGTCTGCAGACATGGAAGCATGGGAATTAATCACATCCAGGTCGTGTGTGTGTTGACACCAAATGTCCTTGAGGTACCATTGCAATCTCCTCATACGTAGTCTTGCATATGGAATCATGAGGATACAAGATGCCATGATTCCCAGAGATTGCAGGTATTTCCTTGCAGGGAGCTGGGACAGGCTTGTCAAGTCTTTGAAGTAAACAGAGAGTTGTCTGCTTCACCTGGATGAGATATATCTGGGCGGTTGTGTTCAAACTCCCTCCCAGGAATATTATCTCTTTGGATGGCACCATTTTTGATTTTTCCTCGTTGAGAGTGTAACCCAGGAAGAGAGAAGAGTCTTTACAAATTCTAGTTCCTTTAACAGTTGTTCCTGAGAATTCCCTTGAATTAGGCAGTCCAAGTATGGATAAATCTGAATTTTCTTCTGCCTGCAAAAAGCAATGACTGGAGCCAGGCACTTTGGTTTATCTACTGCTCCCAGAGTTTTTACAAAGGGCAGCACACAGAATTGATAATGTTGCTTGCCCACCCTAAAACGAAGGCATTGCCTGCAACATTCCCTGATGGGGATGTGCAGATAAGCTTCTTTGAGATCCAACGTTATCAGCCAGGAATCCTTTTCCAACACTGGCAGCAAATGATGCAGAGTAAGCATTATGAACTTTGGAATTATCAAGGAGGAATTCAGAATGGATAGATCTAGGATAGGACACCATGTGCCTTTTTTTTGGAACTAGGAAATGTCTGGAATAGAAACCCTGGCCTACCTGCTGGGCAGGAACTGATTCTATTGCTCCCAGATGCAACACAGTCAAAACTTGCTTTTCTATTTCTGCCCTTTGGTTTGGAGGAGCATCCGGGTATCCTTTTGGTATTGGAAAGAAAACGTGCGTCTTAGGGATACAGTTCTGAGTACCCATTTGTTGTCTGTGATGATGGCCCAGACCTTTGCAAAAATGGTCAACCTTCCCCCTAAAGGACTCTCCAGGCAGGCAAGAACAGGCAGAAGTTGGACAGAGTCCTTGAGAATATTTAGATTGAGATGCAGGCTTAGAACTTCCCACCTTGGAAGACGAAGCATGCCAACGCTTAGACCTTTGAGGGGTAGCCACCTATCCCCCCTGTAAGATCTGTAACCTCTAGTCCTAGAACAGTTCTGTCTGCTGGTATCAGGGAACAATCTTACTCTTAGAAGGGTAATTCCTGCTAAAGCAAGGAGGCTGAACTTGCAGAAAGTCGGTCTGCATAAACTTGGCCTTATCTTCCATCTTCTTGAGCACTTCCCTCTACTTTGCTGCCAAAAAGGCTGTCCTTATGCAAAGGTACATCCAAAAGCTTAGCCTTGACAGGCTTTGATAGGGTCTGCTTCCTGAGCCAAGCATGCCTTCTAATAAGAGCCAGTAACTGTAAGCCCTACAGGAGGATTCTAGAATGTCAAAACTACAAAAAAAAAAAAATTGTTAAA
>NC_056750.1:658344176-658401676 GCF_019279795.1 Protopterus annectens
TGCTTTCTTTTTTATTTCTAATATCTCTCATATGCTCTAAAATTCTGTCATTCAATAATCAATTCGTTTTACTTATATAACAGGCAGGTCATTTCGTGCAGAAACTAAAGTATACTATATTTGCAGTGTGACTGTCAGCATAGAAGTGTGTATCAATGAAGAAACCTCTGATACGGTGTTTATATTGTCCCCAACCAAAAATGAATGGACATGCTGTGCATCTCCTGCAGGCAAACGCTCATCCTATCAGACTTTACATATTTTGGCTCATCAATTTTCTTGTAGCACAATTGTCTTAAGAGACGTATTATTTTTTAAAAGGAGAAAGATGGTGTCTCCTATTATTCCATCAAGTTGTTTCACACGCAATAGGATATTCCAGTTATTTCTAACTATGTCACAAACTGTTTTAATGTTACTTGCAAAAGTCAGTGGTACTCGCAGCATATTATTCACTATATTTCTTGCTGTGCCTGAAGTTGTTATAGCATTCACATTATGCATGGGTAAATCATTTGCATGTTTTCTTCTAGCATTATAGTAAGGTTGGCATTTACCTTTCCTTTCTTTCCATGCTAAATCAAGCTGCCTTTCAATATCTTTCATTTTATACCCCCTTTCACTAAATTCATGCTTAAGAAGAGTCTGTGCTTCACAAAGTTGCATCATCATTGTGTAGCCACATACAACTATCTGTCCTTTCAAAACATTTGCTTTTCTAAAACCAGGGTGCACACTACTGTTCTGCAAAACATTATTTTTTCTGACAGACTTTCTATACAATGAAGTAGAAATTAGTTCAGGGGTATTTTTTTTAGCTTTCACATCTAAGTCAATCTCTGTCAGAATACTTGTAAGTAAATTTTAAGAATGGAGTAAGTGTTCATATACCCCGAGAATTGTTTAAGATGGAGCTCATCATCATGCCACAGCAAAAAACTATCTACAAAGCATTTATAACAAATAGATTTAGCAAAAACATTTCCTGTGCGAATATTAGTTTCCCACTGCATCAGAGAGATAGCTTGGCGTAGCTATTTGCACAACGTTGAGTATTTTAAATCAGATTTTCCAGTAGTGCCAATAATTTATGGTTTGCCTAAACTCCATACTTAATGAACCCCTTACCCTATGCGGCCTATAGTATCTAGCCGTGGATGGGCAACTGAGCCACTATCGATTTATATTGAAAAAAACTTTTTAAATGAATGCACAACTGTTTTTTTAGATACTAAGGAGTTTTTTAATGATTTAATTATACACCTTGAAGCCTTAAATGACCCATGTTGGCTTGTGACACTTGATATAGGGTCATTGCTCACAGTGATCCCCCATACATACATGGGGGATAGAAAATGTCAGAATTACTTGTCAGGAGAGGTACTGAAGGCAATAAGTTAAGACTAATTTGTGCATTACTGGAGATGGTTATAGAGAACAACATATTTATGTTTGGAGATAGATATTTTATACAAAAGGTTGGCGTGTCTATGGGCACAGCCTGTGCAAATAGCTATGCCAACCTATCTCTGCTGCAGTGGGAAACTGATAATATTCTCACAGGAAATGTTTTTGCTAAATCTATTATTTGGTATAAATGTTTTGTAGAGTTTTTTGCTGTGGCATGATGATGATGAGCTTCATCTTAAACAATTCTTGGGGTATATGAACACTACCACTCCATTCTTTAAATTTACTTACAAGTATTCTGACAAAGAGATTGACTTCTTAGATGTGAAAGTTAAAAAAAATACCCCTGAACTAATTTCTACTTCATTGTATAGAAAGCCCATCAGAAAAAAATAATGTTTTGCAGAACAGTAGTATGCACCCTGGTTTTACAAAAGCAAATGTTTTGAAAGGACAGATAGTTTGTTGTATGCGGCTACACAATGATGATGCAACTTTATGTGAAGCACCTACTCTTAAGCATGAATTTAGTGAAAGGGGGTATAAAATGAAAGATATTGAAAGGCAGCTTGATTTAGCATGGAAAGAAAGGAAAGGTAAATGCCAACCTTACTATAATGCTACAAGAAAACATGCAAATGATTTACCTATAACAACTTCAGGCACAGCAAGAAATATAGTGAATAATATGCTGCGAGTACCACTGACTTTTGCAAGTAACATTAATATAGTTTGTGACATAGTTAGAAATAACTGGGATATCCTATTGCGTGTGAAAGAACTTGATGGAATAATGAGAGACACCATCTTTCTTTTAAAAATAATAAGTCTCTTAATAGACAATTGTGCTACAAGAAAATAGATGAGCCAAAATATGTAAAGTCTGATAGGATGGGCACATTTGCCTGCAGGAGATGCATAGAGTGTCCATTCATTTTTGGTGGGGGACAATATAAACACCCTATCAGAGGTTTCTCGATTGATACACACTTTTATGCTGACTGTTACACTGCAAATATAGTATACTTTAGTTTCTGCACCAAGTGTCCTGCCTATTATATAGGTAAAATGAATAGATTATTGAAGGACAGAATTTTAGAACACATGAGAGATATTAGAAATAAAAAAGAAAGCAATGCATGTGATGCAATAGGGGAACACACACTTAAGTTCCTGGTTCTTCATATTGTCCATAGAAATAGAGGTGGAAATATTAACAATACTGAAGCTTTGGAACAAGAATGGATTATTAAGTTCCAAGCAGACAGACCACCTGGTCTAAACTCTAAGGTTTCTTTAAAACAATTTCTCAAAAACAGGGTCTTGAAGCACTGATGCTCCAGCTTATCTAGTATTTGTTTTATATATATTTTTCTATCTTTTATATAGCTTTTAATAACGTACCTAGACGGTTAGAAATGAGTCACATTTTATACAGTCTACATAGGTTTGTTATATGTGTGTATATATATATATATATATATATATATATATATATATATATATATATATTTATTTTTTTGTTGTTTTTTATACCATGAGCAGTTTTATTTGGTTTACTGATTTTAACATGGAACCGATTGGTTGACACCATGATGCACCACTATTTAAATGAATTTCTGTTATAATATGTCTGATGAAGCAGAGAGGACACTGTGAAAGCGCTCACATCATTTTCTAATAAAGAGTTACGTACCGTATGTATCCAGCAAATTTTTATTTTATTGTTTCTTCTTTATTATCGCTGGTTACTTCATCCAGAGTCTAAGATTTTATTCCTGTATCTAGCCATAAATATTCCCTGGCTATTTCTTCCCACACTATTTACTTCCCTGGATCCTTGTCTAGCAGGGAGACTGACGTGACCCCTGGGGTGAATATCCTCTCTCCCATCCAATCATCAGGGTTCCTTTTGAAAAGGGCCAAAGAGGTGCTCAGCTTGACATGTATGAGCAAGTCTATTCCAGAGTCTGGGTAGCCTCTGGGTCAGGAACCTATCCCTCCAGCATGTTTTGTTTATTGTGGCGACGAGGTTTAGATCACTGGAGTGTGTGGCTCTGAGGGATTTGGATTTCTAAGTGTAGCATGTCCAATAGCTCTGGGGTTGACATGGCCTTGTATGTTAAGCAGAGATTGCTCGGAGTAGACTATTTGCGACAGAGTATAGCTGGAGTTTAAGGCAGTCAGCATAGGGCATCTGCTTTAGGCCTGTGATTCTTTTAGTGAGTTATTTGTGGCCTTTCCAGTTGTTGAAGACTTCCTGAGAGGTACATACCAAACGGGGCATTTTATTCTATAATGGGCCTAATGAAGGATGAGTACAGTGGGACAAGGACCTTTTTTCTGGATGAAAAGCCCTTAGTAATGAGGTGTGCCACATAGGATTTCCTGACTGTTGTGGCAATGTGGTTATTGAAAGTGAGACTGCTGTTCACCTGTGTCCCTAAGTCTCTTATCACACTTTGTGTTTAGTGTACTGCCACCTATGTGGCAATTCATGGATACATGTTTTTTCCCAAAGGGGATAACTGCACATTTCTTGGCATTGAGCTTGAGCACATGGCTCTGGCACCAAGCATCTGTTTCTGTAAGGCCCTTTTGTAGAATATCGACATCATTTGGGGATTCAACAATGGCTCCCAGTTTGCAGTCATCTGCGAACTTTGTTAGCCAGAGTTCATTAGTGTTGGCCTGTACTTCAAAGAAGTAGATTCCAAACAAGAGAGGTCCCAGGACTGAACCGTGAAGTTGTGCCAATATTGTCCTACATCCCAAAGACTTAACACGTAGGTGAATCAGAGATCCTCCAAACTGCCCATAGGATGTGCATGTAGCCTGTGTTCAAAATTACATGTGTCCTGCAACAGACTGGTATCCTATCCATGATCAGATTCCATCTTACAAATACAGAGTGCAGAAATTGGCTTAGCACCTCAATGACCCTTAAATGGATAATCAAAGGTGTTAAGAAAATGAATGAAACTGCCTCCTAGAAGACTTTGAGGAATGTAACAGTTAACTTACAGGCCAAAGTACAATGCCATCACAGTGGACACTGACCATTCTTCAAACCACAACTAATAATTTCTTACATGGGAAAACAATTAAGGTTTTACTCTTACAAAAGGTACCCAAGAGCTTTTGCTGCCATAGGACAGTTGCAGCCAAACTATCCAGTGAAAGGTGCTAAAGAAATTGCCTTGGCCACTGCATCAGAACTATAACTTTTAAGGGCCAGCTTTATTGGTACAGAGGAATAAAGTTCTGACCATAACCCACACAGAGAATATAGAAACATGACTTAGCTTATCTGCCCTTCTCTATCTGGATGGAGGAGCAAAAGTTGTATATTGGCAGGGGTAGGCTTGGGTTAAAAAGAGTACCTGGCTACATGGAAGACTTTTAGACACGTTTTTCAGGACCTTCTCTGCAGAACCCTACTGACAGCAGACAAGCTATTTTATCCAGAGACTGTTCTACTGTAAGAATTTAAAACGGGTTTTCCAGTGCAAGTAATTCACAGCTCCCACAGCAACAGTAGCAGTAGTCCAGACACTCACTAATGATCCAAGAATCTGGACTGATTACAAGGAAAAGGGGGAATTGTCCAAGTGTTGAACTTCATAGATATGTTCTGTGGATGAATTTAAGAGGCACACCTTAGGATATTCTATTAGAGGCAATATGGAGAAAGACCATACCTCCCAACCTGTACCAATTGAAAATGGGTGCAAAGGCCTTGAAAAGTGTATATAAAAAGCTGGACAACTAATCAGCATAAAATCTGAAAACCAAATGACATAACTCCTCCTACTTGCAGTAGGAACGTGGAATACTACTGAGAAAGTGAGAGAAAAATGATGGATAACAGAAGCACATTACCAAATAAACTCTAAAATCTGTAGACTGACTCGCACTGCAGAATTCTACCACAAAAGGTCACTTATTTTTCCCTTTGAAAAAGGGAGATGCAAGATGTGTCTCCTCGTTCTTTAAATCAATGGTACAAATAGCATGCTGATCATCTAGTGTTATACTGGACAGCTTCAAATCACATGTGATGAGGGGGATTAAGAAAATTGTGGGAAGAGGCAAAAATCAAGCCTGAAAATTGGGACACCTTCAAAAACAGGGACATCATGTGCAGGGGTAATTCAGGTCTGAAAATAGAAATGTTCCTCCAAACTAGGGACAGTTGAGAGGTTAGTGTCCGATGTCTGCCAACCCATGCCTGATGGTAATGATTTTGTCTTTTTGATTTTTTGTTTCTTTCTACACTTTTACTACATTATCCTTGCTGTCTGAAGTTAAAGTGTGACAAACAGAATTTATGAACCATCTCTAACATTTTTGCCTTCCGTATGGTATGAATACTTAGTACTATCTGGACTGCATCTTACCCACACTGTTGTTTGGACATCTAACTCAGTATTTAGTTCAGTTATTTTAAATTGATCCCAAGCCTGAATATTGTGCTGTAGTTAAACAGAGTACAGCTCTACAGTGTACACTGCAGCTTTCCTTAAAACTTCCTTGGATCAGCAATATTTGTAATCGCATCACCAGGCCATCATCTGCCAAACTACACTAGTCCACAACCTGCTTCCACAGTCTGACACTGATGCTACTGGCCCTTCCTGAATCACTCAGGATTTAAATTTCTATAAATGATCTTTTGACATCTGTCAACTTATTTCTCTTTACTGGCACAGACATGACTACAGCTCAGAAGCAGTTTTACAAATTATTTTCATCAGACATTGACTTCTTCATGCACAGTATAGATGAAATCATATTTTAGGTTTTTATTCGTATTAATAGCATTTACTCATTTTATTTGAATTTACTGTTATTAACAGCATGCACTGAGTTTATTTACTTGTACTTCATGGTGCTACAGTACCATTCTGCTCCTGCTGTTACTGTGTGGAAGAAATCTGCTTCCTGAAGTTGAAGATCAACATGTCTTTGAAGTTCTACTTGCCGAATGACAGCATAGTTCTACTTTCATCAACTTAAAGGCTGCTACTTTTAATTTTTCACTCAACAGGCAACTTAAATTGACTGACTGCTTTATCATGTGCTGTTATCCTTACTTATGGAACGTAGCAGCATTTTTGTTCATGCATTAACAGTATACAAACAATACAATCTTTAAATTTTACTTTAAAACGGGATTCATTCCCTTGTATTTGCTCAATTTTAATGTTCTTTCAATACTTGAAACTTTCTGACTGGATGTTCTATATGTCTTGTACTTATATCACGCATATTTGTCTTTAGAAGTTTACACTATTATTTTGTGATTATATTATGTCTTTATAAATTTTCTGTTCTTAGAGTGCATACTCCTTTCTAAAATTTTAACTGGTTTACTATCTTACAATGCTAAGGTTTTGTCTCAGTTTTTTTCTTTTAATTGCCATTTTGTCTTTCACATTTCCTGTACAGGTCAGGTTTAGTTATAACTACACAGTTAGTAACCACATAAATACTTCAGTAAATTTGACCTGATTTTTGCAAAAAGTTTGCTATTTTCATAGAGAATCTCAGAGGCGGTCACTATTCAACAGGCATTGAACACACACCTGGGTTTTTTCACATTTAAAAAACAGCACAACTGAGAACAGGTTTCATGGGACACACCACAAGGGACCTAACCTCAACCTGCCACAAAGTAGGGTATTTGACAGAAAACCACTTTGAAGTGGACTTCACCATCTTAACTGTTTCCAAAACAAGGGTTCCTGGAAGTTGTAATAAAAGAACTTGCAGTCTGTTGATTTAAAAAAAAAAAAACATTCTTCAGGTTCAATGAAGACAGGAGAAACATTTAACTGACCATGGTCATCATGCATTGGTCTGAGCTTGAGAAATTCCATGTGGTGAGATAAATACATTTAAAAAAAAAAAAGTTACCATTCTAAATAAAATCATTTTCAGTTTCTGTCTTTTACTCGATTGCCCTCACCGTGCCTAATTCCACCACCCTAGTCCCTCACCCCCTGCCAAATTACTTCAGTGTGTAGATCACCATTAGCAGAGGTTCTGGAACCAATGGCAACTTAATCCAGAGGGCCTAGAGTCTTGTGTCAGTGCAATGAGGTCTCGTTCAGCTGGTCCCTGGAAGTGAAGCAGAGTAGTGATAGTTCACTTTATTACATAGGGTGTTAAATTTTCTCCTCCTCTAAAGCCCACTACTACAGTTGGAGCATGCAGTGTTATGCAGAACAAGTATGAGCTGCATAGCTATTTTATTTTGCCAAAGTATCCCCCATGGCAGTGTCCACTGCTTCAACAGTTCCTAATGTTGCACTGTGCATGTGCACTAGTATAACAAATGAAGCTTTTCTGTATTATCTTACCACTTTGGTTTCATAACACACAGCTGAGTAGTTGTCTGGAATGAGAAAGAAGCGATTCCGCCATTTCTTGTTTTCCTCTAAATATTGGAAAAGGTTCCCAGAAAAGATAGTCTTCGCCTCCTTTGACGGCTGCAGAAAGAAAAATAATGTCAGCAGAAAGAAAAATAAACATCTCAAAACAACAACTCATCTTTACTACACCATCCATCAAGTGGCTTTCTGTATAAACACTTCCTCAATTAATAAGTCAGTAGGATTAAAACTGAGTTGACATTTACAGAATTTTTTTAATTAATACAATGCATTAAGAAATCTTGACAACTGCATTTCCTTTTAATTAGCCACTAAAGTGTTAGACTGACAGGAACTGCACAGTACATAAACGGTGTCTACTGGCCAAACATTTACCCTTGCCTCTGTGCCAGTGGGCCAACACTACTTTATATACAGTACTGTAAAATGTTGTCAAACAGCTATGAACTTATAACAGAACACTAATACAGAATATTAAAAGTAGCAAAAGGCACAAGCTGAACTTTACAGATGAAAACTTGCTATGGGAACAAGTCAGAAAAAACAGAACCCAGTAAGGCCAAAAATATCCCTTGAGCTGGACAGCAGAACTAACGTGACCTTGCGGCTAAACTGTGTTGACAAGTTGGCACATCAGTGGGTACACCTATGCAGTATTCTTAATTCACTCGGTAATAGAAGAAAAATAAAAAGGACTGCAAAGCACATAGGCCAGTTGTCAACAACCACTAATCATGAGTAGACATGGATGCCTTCCACATCTCTTCCAAAGCCACGTACATAGCTGGTAAAATCATCCAAGGGGAATATGGAAGAATACAGATACATGTGCATTAGGCAACCATGAAAAAAGTACAAAATTAATACTGTTAGTACTACACTATTACATTACATATACTGTATACATAATGCAATAGTCTATTACACTACATATGCAGTATAGTAAATTTTTATGAACCAACTTTTTAAATATTTAAAGTATATTACAGCAAATAAAGTTTACTTATTTGCACCCCCCCCCCCCATTAATGTCAACAAACAAACAAAAAATCTACACAAATGCTGCCTGGGGAAGGTCCAAATGTAGTTATGCATCTCACTTCCCTTTTAACTAGCAAGATTCATCTGCAGAAGTGTCTGATTCAGTACTGCATAACCACGGGTATGTAAATTAAGAAGTCCTGAAAATAAGCAACAGCCTCGAAAACATTAGATGCGACTAACAAATATGCCTCAGAATTGTGCTGTGCTGATTTGTGGGGTTTCAAATACATACCAAAGCCCAATGAAATTCTTAAAAGGACTCGAGCAATGCAAGTGCTACCTACTTAACTATGTGCCTGGGGGATTCAAGGTATGTTGCTTGTATGCAAATGGGAGTTCATTAAACAGACTGAAATTCAGTAACTTATGAACTGCAGACCACCCTATGGATTAGAAGCAAGGATTTGCCAAGTACAACTGCACATAAACCACTGGAGTTGGAGAGGTCTGACACAAAGTCCAGGAAATGGTGATGTGCTGCCCAGCATAACATAGTTAAGCAGCATAATCAGCTGTTGGACCTTGTATCTCACGGATCTATTTAAACATTAAGATGAATGTAAAGGTTATTCCTGATACTGCGTACAGTGACGCAACCAAACTTCTCACATCCATACACACAGATGCAACTGTACTCCTGCCAATGGGAGTTTATACAGTGCCAGGTACCTCATTTTTATACAATATACCCCCCCCCCACCTCTACAGTCAGGGCAAGTAAGCTTTAAATGTTTAAGAAACTCTCCTTTCCAAACCTATGCACTATGGGGTACACTTGCTGTGAAGCAAGGGTGCAAGACAGTATACCCAAGGTACTACACTGTGCAAGTCTTTTTCTACGAGTTACACAAAGCAAGTAAAACCAGCAGACTAGCCCTTAAGAGAAAGCAAGTACTGATGTACAGAATTGTTACAAAAAACAATGGAGTAATGGATAGCTGGTGAACATGAGGTGACGGCAGTGGTTATCAGATATGTTAAATCTTACTCAGTGTGGGAAGTGTAAAGGCTAGAATGCAAAAACGCAAGAGCTCATCAATAGTAGTAGTCAGTGAAAAGACAAGAAATGGGGCAATGTTGTCAAGTGTGCACAGTGGAAGCATTGAAAAGGAAAGCAAGCTGTAGGATTAATGGATGAATAGACAAGCAGACTAGCAAAAAAGTGTGCCTACTCAGTGAAAATGCTCTCAACCACTGTGCAACTCAACTACCAAGTGTTCTGCAAGCCCCTTACAAATGCACAATGTAAACAGGCACAGATGTAAAACACAGGAACAACCAGCTGCATAGCCTGCACATTTATGACAACTGTAGTTCTATTACCATTCAAGAATACTAACATGGAGTATCATTACTGTCTTTCACTCAGTGTACCACTGCCCTCTAACACTGGTGCACATCAAGTACATATTTATAAACATACTGCATCTAGTTGCACTAGGTGTGACCCATGTGGAGAAACAGCACAACTACCATAAACAGTGTGCACAGCTACTGAATGCAACTGTGAATTCAGATGTCCATATGGTACATCTGAAACTATCAATAAATGTGCACAGTTACAGTTTCAAAAGCAGTCACAGATTGAAAACATGAATCAGTGCTGGCTTTTCTGATTGATGCTTTCAGCAGAGTCAAGGTATCCACCATTTCCCATCAGTTTTCCACAAACATTCAAATTTCACTAACTCCACCCTCTTCATTTCCAGCCTCTTTAAGTTATCACCTTTTACAATGGGAGGGTCCCTGTGTACATGGAAATAAAAATCTTACAGATGCACATATTTGAAGAAACATGGAGTTTTGGTAAAGGAAAGGATCAGTAGCTGGAGTTCTTACTTTGCAGCTGAAATGATCACACTACCTGATTGGGTGAAGTACAATGGCAGGAAACTTTCAATACATTAAATTTTGCATGTGCCAGATTATGCAAGTCATGAAAACTTCTGGAAGTTACAGCGTTGCAGCTAGGGGTCCTTACCTTGATTTTTTAGTATGATTTACTACAACTATCCTAGGATAAGGTGATCAAACCAAGTAACCAATGCATTCAGTATATTCCAGCCTGCAAAAGTAGCCTGCTAGGTATCCAAATTCTTTTTTGCTCGATATACCACCTTTCAACTCTTGTTTTCTGAGTAAAATACAGCTTTGCGTGTTTTCCAGATCTAGCCTCACTGATTGGCACTGAGGGATAACATCAACGTGACCCAAGTAACTGGGGTTCAGTCAGTGACACCCATACTGCAAGAGCCAGAGACGGGAGAAAAATGAATAGCCATGTCTGACTCATTTAACCAGGGGGAGGGTGCTGGCAGGCTGAGATCAGTTTATGCACTCTGTGAACACACAGGGTGGTGCACTTTGTCAGAGTAGAAACCACCACCCATGCTCGAGGAAGGGACGGAAGGCAGGGCTGCTTGCTGGTCATGACCCTAGTGGAAGTGAAGGCATCTCTAGCACAGACCAACGCATGCCCCCTTCCTTTGCGATCACAGCATTTGCAGGGTGGTAGGACTTGCAAGAAAAGCAGTCGACCATTCCAGTACACTCTTGCACTGTTAAGTAGGAAAGAATGGGCTAATTTTTGAGAAGAGAACTGGTGCTCAGCAGGAAGCATGGGGCAAAGTGTGTTTGATACATGGAAGAGAAATCTAAACTTTCTCTGCTCGTCATCTAATGCTGGTGATGCTGTCTTCAACTTGCTGTATACAACATTCATTTTCCATCTGTATTTAGACAGCCCATTAAAACTACTCTTGTACTTTTCTGCTTGAAGGCTTACGTTAACCAGCAGTCTCTCTGTAGGCCTCGGGTGAACCTTTACTGATTGGCACAATTTAAACAGCTAATATGCTTCCATGTGGCAACTCCTATAGCAGGCCGCAAACCCTTCTAGACAGGAAGCTCAAACATACTACACTGACAGTCTACCCCCTTCTTAACATTATTATTCTCTACAGAATTAGACGCACCACATAAAAGCCCACTGTTAAATCCCCCAATGGGAGTCATACAGTTGGTTAAATCAAGGTAAAGAAAATACATTCTTCCCCAACTACAAGTCTACAAAAAGGCCATTATAGGCATTTTCTGGGTTGATCTTTGAAAAAAAGACCCTATAGGTCCTCCTATCACCTATTAACACTTCATCTCATGCTGCAATCAGCTCTTGGTGTCAAGCCTCAGGCAGAAAATACAACACAATCTAGTACAACACTAACCTCCGTTGTTCCCACTTTACTTAAGGTCCCTAGCACAATGTTAAACAAATCTCAGCCCTTTCACAGATGTGTCACCCATACGCCACACAATGTCACTCCCCTGCACAGTGCAGAGAACGAGCTGTCCTGGTAATAAGCCAGTCAGTTTGAAATTAGTGCTCCCTTCTCATTTGGCAAATATTTTAAGGACAATATTCTATAACCCATCGACCATACAGTTTGCAACAAATTGGTTACTTTTGTTATGATTTCGTGTAAAGGCTGCTCAGTTTCTTTACCATAGCACATGAGGACAAAGGTGGAAATCCTTCATTTTTTCTGTTCTTTAAGCCCACTGAATAAGGAAACTAACATTTCCTTAATAAAAATTGCTGTTTTCGTTTGTAGACTGGAAGTGAAGCTAATCAAAAGATGCATGCAATCAATGACCCTTCCACCTGTGGTCACCTAAAAAGGAGCAGCAAATCAACTTACTTGAATCAAAAAAATATTTCTAGGAATCTGTCAGGCCATCACTGGAGCAAGACTTCATACACACTACTTAGCATTCTCTGGTTAACTTCCATGAGGACAATAAGATATTTCTAAGCTGGAACAAGAGCCAAACAGCTTTCCCAGACTCTGCCCCTACCAGTGAACTGGTTCAGGCACATGGCTTATACACTGTACAGTTTTAGTATTTTATTTCAATGTGCCCAGGCTTCCACTGAAAAACACTTTTGCCAAAGCCACCCCTTACATTTTATTCTTGATTACATAGTTGGGGTGGAGGCTGTCCCCTTTTGCCTATCCCCTGATTAACCTACCTGCAGCTAAAGACTTTTGTATCTTTTATGCCATTTCATATGCAAACCTTCAGTCTGCCTTCATTTTCCAAGGTACCCATTTTAATTTGACCATATTAACTGCTCAGACTTTAAACACAAAACTGCTTCTTCCTTTTATGTGCACTATCTTCACAGGCCAGTCACCTGTTCCTTACAGGAAAAGCCATCCATTAGTCTACTAAATGTACTACTACACACGTTTCTTGGCCTCATTTTTCTAATTCATAAATTCCAACACCCTGGATCAACTACTCCATTGTCCCACCAGGGGCTCCAATATCCTAGACCTGGTTTCCAACATGGCAGATGCTCAACACCACTGGTTACCCCCTCACTGTTCAGGTCTGACCATAAGCAAATCACCCTTGATATCCACATCCCACCCCCAAGTAAGGAAACCTCCATAGAAAAACTTCTCCAAAGCCAACTTCATGCTACTCAAGTCAAAAGTGACAAACTTCATGGCATCCATGCAGACGGGAGCTGAAAGTTCGACTGCTGAATCCTACACTAAGGCACTGTATAAGCACATCCACTTGTGCATGAATCTTGCCATCCCAAATAGAACCAAGATGCTCTCCTCCAAAAAAAGGAAGCCAAACTGGTGGTCCCCTGCCATAAACAAACTATACAACAGAAGGAAAAAACTGTTGCAGAAGAGGAAAATCCCAGGATGCAAAAAATCCCTTACCAGCCTCAGTAAGAAGCTGAGATCCCTCAAAATCCTCCAAAGTTAGTTACGAAAATAAAATTGCCAAAGATTCCAAAGACAACCACAAGGCATTCTATAGTTATGTCAAGAATCTAAATGGCAATGCTCAGATCTGCTCTGAGCTACAGCAGAATGGCATTAAATATACTGATCCCAAGGATATTGCCAATATCCTGGCAGATCGATTTAGTGCCAACTTCACCCCCCTCTCACCCCATAAAGGGCCCATCTCAATACAAAAAGATTGAGAAATTCCAGTAATCACAGCCACACAGGTAGAAACCGTCCTCTCCAAAGCTAAGAATACATCATCCATGGGACCAGATGACACCCTGGGCTGTGTACATGAACTACAAAATTAAATGGCACCTCACCCAAGTGTCATATTTAATCATAGCCTCACCTCAGGCTTTGTTCCCATTGAGTGACACACAGCTACAGTTATCCCACTCCACAAGGGGGGATCCACCTTGGATCCTGGGAACTACCACCCCATCAGTCTTACGATCCTGATCTGCAAAGGCATGGAACTTATTAACAACCTTCAAACATTGGACCCCACCCAGTTTGGGATTGTGAAGGGCCGATCTTGTCTCCTGAACCTGACTGACTTCTTCGAATCAGTCCCCAGAGCTGTGGACGAGGGTAAGGCAGTCCACATAGCTTATCTGGACCTCACTAAGGCCTTCGACACCATCCCCCAACTCTGGAATCATAGATAAACTTACTAAGCTGGGCATAAATCCCTACGTCACTTGATGGGTTGTCAACTGGCTTACTGACAGAACTCGTACTGTAAAAGTAGCAGACTCCAAATCCAGCTCCAGACAAGTGACAAGTGGAGTACCTCACGGTTCAGTCTTGGGATCCCTCTTGTTTGGTATCTACTTCTCTGAAGTACAGGTCAACACTAAGGGACTCTGGCTAACTAAGTTCATAGATGACTGCAAACTGGGAGCCATTACTGAATCCCCAAATGATGTGGATATTCTACAAAAGGGCCTTACAGAAACAGATGCTTAGTGCCATACAGCCATGGGCTCGAGCTTAATGCCAAGAAATGTATAGTTATCCCCTTTGGGAAAAAACATGTACCCATGAATTACCACATAGGCAGTACACTAAACACTGAAAATGTGATGTGAGATTTAGGGACACAGGTAGAAAGTGGTCTCACCTTCGATAACCACATCATCACAACAGTCAGGAAATCCTTCTATGTGGCACACCTCATCACTAAGGGCGTTTCATCCAGAAAAAAGGAGGGCATTGTCCCACTGTACTCGGCCCTCAGACCCATTATAGAGTACAGCACCCCATTTGGTGTGTACCTCACAAGACACCTGCAACAGCTGGAAAGGCCGCAGAAATACCTCACAAAGAATCACAGGCCTAAAGAAGATGCCCTATGCTAACAGTCTACAATAACTCCAGCTATACCCTGTGGCATATCATCTGCTCAGAGGCGATCTCCGCTTAACATACAAGGCCATGTCAAAACCTGAGCTGTTGGACATGCTCCACTTAAAGAAATCTCAATCCCTCAGAGCCACATGCTCCAGGAATCTAACCCTTGTCATCACAATGAACAAAACATGCTGCAGGGATAGGTTCTTGACCCAGAGACTCTCCATACTCTGGAATAGACTGCCCATACATGTCAAGCAGAGCGCCTCCTTGGCCCTCTTCAAAAGGAACCTTGACGATTGGATGGGAGATAGGAAATTCACCCCAGGGATCACGTCAGTCGCCCTGCTAGACAGGGGTCCAGGGAAGTAAATACTGTGGGAAGAAATATCCACGGAATTGTTTAGCTAGACTTGTATGGGCCCTAGGGCCGATAGCCTAATACCAACCTATGAACCTATAATTATCTTTAGCAATAATCTACCAGATCCAGCCCATAAAAATCAGCCAATAAGGTGGTCACAGCCAGTTTTACAGCAGCCACAACTAAGCAGCTCATAACATTCAAAATTTAATAAGCACGCTTTTTCAAGTGCATTTTTGCAGTAACAAACACATTGCGTGTTTGCCTGTACACAGCCCTAAATGATAAAAAAAAATAATCACTTTTTATATTTTTTTTTTGGACAGATCATGCAAGTTAATTTGTATGTTGTACGAAACAGTTAAATACATGCACTCTTAGCTCAAATACTGAACACACCCTCTTAGCTCAAATATTGCACACCCTCTTAGCTTAACAGTTCAGCAACAAAGAATAAACATCTCATGGTCTGATCACATTACCTTAGCAAAGTGATGAGCAGTTCCACAGTTTAACAAGTGATCTTAACTTTCATTTACAGGACCCAACCTTTAATTTTCCAACTATGTAATATGCAAACCACTCATTTTGTGCAGACTTTGCGGAACATTCCACTCAAACAGTGCAGCCCTTTTAAAAATAAAGGTAGCTGAACAAATACAGTTTCATTCAATCTTTGATTTTTTTAATAAATCACCATGTTGTAGCCTACAACTCCTAGGAATGAAACAGCAGTGGTAATACAGGTCTTGCGTTTTAGACTGATGGTGAAAAGCTGTGCACAATTACAACATAGAGGCTAGTACTTTAAATGTAACACATGAATCCAGAGTGACAGGACTACTTACCATATGCTTAGAATATGATGGATTATTTCTTTTAGTGAAGTAATTTGTTAACCAGACATCTACCTTGCTACCACTTTACCTATCCTAGGCACAGCCCTGCCAGTAAGGGATTACAACACACATACATACAAATGCTTTTATCAAAATGTAAATAACCTTGGGGGAAAAAAAACAGCACACACACAGTAAACAATGTGTTGAGATTAATGCACTGTGCAAGTGTGCATAAAGTAATACAAAACAAATCAAGAAAATACAGACCAGGGGAAGCATTTATACTTTGATCTTTTGTTGAGGCACTTAAAACTGAAGTTCCCTAAAAGATGCAGTTGTGAAAGAACTCCTTTACTTCAGAAATCAAAAGTTCCAGATATACAGATTAAAAAGCAGGAAAAGCTCTGTAACCCAATGAGTTACCTTTTGGTCTAAAACTCACAGTACCATTACTCTAGATTAACATTTAAATAAGTCCTCCCCCCAATCCTCTCACCAACTGACCCCTACTTAGCTTCCCAACTGCTCCTTGTCCACTCAAACTGGAATCACTCCACTGCTGCTTTACAAACAATCCCAGGAGAGTCTCTTTGCTGGATAGGCCCCTCCTGTCTCCATGGGAAATCTACTTCCCAATAAACAATGTTAAGAGACTGTGGAATGACAGATGTGATGTGAGATACAGACAAGGAACCAGGCATCATCACTAACATAGCAGCTAGTTAAGCTCCCTAACTATGGGAGCAGTCTGTGCAATGGTGTCATTGTACCTGGAAAAAATATCCATCCACCAAGCACTACATTTAACTGCAGCTCCCTTAGAGAGAGAGAGAGAGAGAGAGAGAAAGCACACCTATCAGGCTCCTAGTCTCCCCAGAGGTCACATAAGCATCTGCATTTCCCAAACACTCTCCATGTGATACAATACCTGGTTGTCAACTACTTCACCTTAACCCTGCCCAGCCCTACTGGCCATGTAGAGCTTATTGCTGAACTCTACTCTGGTCAATGAACTGTACCAAAAGATGCCTCTGTACCAATGGACTGGATTTTGGCATCAAAAGTAGTCTTCCTTTGTTAAGGAGACGGGCTGTTTTCGGAAGAGGGATATAGTGATGAGATCTATGGTTTGAGAAACAAATTTAAACTGAACTTGCACTTTCTGGCTCTGAACTCTTTCTCTCCTCAGATCAAAATTGAAGGCTCTCGAGTTTGAACACAAAATTCAGCACACTTTGCAGTTACCTGCCCAGCCTATTTCACCAGCAAAGCCCTTGGAAACTTCACCCAAAATTATCACCTATACTACACCTTCAGGTTACTATCCATACACAACGTACCCAAAACCAGCTCACCATTAATCACCCTTGCCCAACCACTTTTCTCTCCAATTAACACTTAATCTCCCCCCATCCACTCCCTACAGCTTCCCAGCAAGGAAATAGATCCACATGAGAATGGATATTATTAAATATTCAGTGATGTAAAAGTATCATGCTGACCATTGTCCCACCCTGGCTCCATCCTATCACCTTTCTACATATCCAAGGCAAGTAAAGGCTTATAGGTGATGAAAATATCATCAATTGATGATGTGGACTTGATAACCGCTCTCATTAATGAGTGGGAGCACCTACTTATTGGGAAGGGCCAGGAAGGCCCCAGTGGTGACATGGGAGCTAATGTCAGCAACAAAAAGTTAATTAAAACAAAATCATACTCTCTGCTCCTGCCATTAGAAGGGAGTTAAAGCAGAATTACCAACATGGCTGCCTAGATGATGGCCTGCTCTGTATGTGCACCAGTGACATGGGAAAAAAATGGGCTCAACAGCAGTATGATGAGGGCTGATGGTTAGCGGATGCACAGGGGAAAGTCAACTGGTAAAACTTATTAATGTAGCAACTATCATACAAAGTTAACTTACAAACTAATAGCTTGTGTATGGCTCTGCACCATTGGAATGAGAATTGTACTTTACTGGAAAATTTCACCCATACTCTGCCATAGTGCTGGGAGAGAAGTTAGTTTACTTTTGATTTCTTGTACTTTGTATTACTTTATTGCCTTTCTATTTTGTATGCTGTGATTTGTTTTCTTTACACTGTGTTTTACTTGCATTCTGTTTTTAATTGCATATTAAAATTTGAAAAAAAGACTACAGCTGTGTCTCGTCAGTTGAACAGAAATTAGAACTGGTCAATTAAGGAATCACAGAAGTTAGAACAGGTCAGTGAAGGTTACGCATCTGTGAACTGAAGGGGTGGCGCTAGGAACTAAACCTTCTATTTAAAGGATAAAATAAAACATTTCAGAGCTTTAATAGAAAAGCTCACCCAGACTCTGCCACAGCTTGCTGAGGGAAAAGTTAGTTTACTTTTGATTTCTTGTAGTTTGTATTACTTTGCCTTTTTCCATCTTGTATACTGTGATGTTAGCTTTACACCATTTTACTTTCATTCTGCTTTAAATTGCATATTAAAACTTTGAGACCACAGCTGTGCCTCTTGGGTCAGACAGAAATTTGTCCCACCCTCGCAACTTGTCACTGTTTTCTTAAACACCACTGTCTTTCTAGTTGCCTGCCTCTTATGGTAATTTGACCATACATCTCCTCTCTTCTCCTTTCACTGGCTTGTGTGAATAAGCAAAAAAATTCACCATTTTGTGAAATGGCTCCCCTTCAACTATTTAAATTTACTGGCCATCCCACTGCATTCCATAGTACCAGAATACAAAAGTGTCCACTCCCTTTCAGTCTATCTTGCTCTTTCAAACTTAGGGTCTCTCCACTTCGATGGCTAAAACTAAAGTTACCCACTTTCATATACAACTGCTTAGTGCAGACTGCAGTGTTTAGGATATTAAACCCATTTTTTTCATCTTACCTTTTAAGATCTACTGCAAGACCACCAGTTATTAGAACCCATATTCTGCCTCTCAGTAGCCATCTTTAAATTAATGCTTCTGTTTTCTCCTGGTGAGAGAAGGAGTACAGGGATATTATTTCCTGGAGACTGCTGATCACCAGAAAGCCTAATAACTGCTTTATAGGTGACAGCTTGGAATACGTGCTTATATTCTGGGTCTGATGAGAAAAGCAGCAGAGTGCGCATGGATTCCTGACCATTTCTGATTGGGAGCGAGTGTGTGTGCTTAACGTTCTTGATTGGTCTGGTCACTACTCAAGGCATCTACCAGGAAAAGGCTACAAGTCTACAGACCCCTTCATCATCTGGGACAAGAGTGTGGATCACCAAACAGGCTGTGACCAGCTTCTTATCTTGGGATTGGTGCCAACATGTTCCTTCTGGTGAGAGAAGCAGCTAAGGAGCATTGTATCCCAACACAGTGAAGGTGTGCTGAGACCAGCATTAGTAGTACCCAGGCAGTAGTAGTAGTGACCCCACTCTTTTCATCATTCTTGATAAGTTTATTCTTTGTTTGCAGTAAGTACTGCTTGATTTGTTTCTAACTTCAGAATATCTGACTACATACTTCATCCTTAAATTTTCAGGGCCTACCTATTAGTTTCCCCTATTTGGCAGTGCTCTGTACAGACTGACATCTTGAGTGACATTTTTCCTGTAAAAGCACAACTGAAATTTCTCCAATACTTAGTTGCACACAGGACACCCAGATTGCAGTGACAAGCACTGTCCCCATAGTTGCAAACCAGATACTCCTGACAGTGATTGATATTCTCATTTCAACTGTCTAATCAATGGAAAAGGGTCTGTTGCCATGGATATGAACTTTCCTACCATCTCCATTACCAGCTTGGTGGATATGGACATCTTAAGACAATGTAAAAATTGCCTTGTATTTACTGACACCCAGTTAATTCTCAAACAAACTGATATGGTATGTGAGAGATGTATTTACACAATGTCACTTGGCAAACCTCTCACATAAAAGTACTCCTGTCAATAAGGTTGTTCGTACATATGCTGTACGCATCACACACAATTCAAAGCAGACATACTGACCCACATATGTTGAGGCACTTAAATGCTATCTTCCTAAACTGCAAAGACCTCCTAGATGAAGTACACAACAAATACCCTCACCAGCCCCAAATACGCTCTTTCAAAACACACAATACATTGAGCTACATCTCATGGAAACTCTACCTCTAAGCCCGTAAGGCAAGCCACCATAAAATCCAACATTCTAGTCATTGGAGACTCCATCGTAAGACATGCTGATGTCCTGCTCACCAAGCTGAGCAAGAAGAAAGTCATAGTCATTTGCATATCAGGGGCTAGGATATGCCACATTACACATGCACTCAGGTCACTGGACCACAATTACTGGTATGACTCATAGTCCATGTGGGAGTAAATGACCTGAGATGCACCTCCCTAGACTATTATATAGAGAGAAACATCGTGGAGCTCTCAGAATGCATCTCAGACTGGTATGTGCCTAGCACTGAGCAGCATTTTACCTTCTCCAAGGATAATGCCACAATGCTAACAAGAGGATAGACTTTTCTTCCCTCAACCTGCCCTCATTTCATAGACAGTACTCCCTTAACCTAAACATCCTAACATTTTTGATTCCAACTACATAGAACCAGATAGGCAAACAATGTCCTTAGAGTCAGAAGATGTAGTACATCCACAGACAAACTAACCTCGCTATCTTATACTACCTGTTCTATATACTTCTATACTACTACAATTGTTCTCCAGTTCTACTTTATACAAATTTCACAACCTACATGAAACCATGTACTGATCGTTCATTCCTCGATGTACTATCGCATTTCTACCTCATTTTCTGTGTGCTATGCTATGTAATATTGCATCTTAAATTGATTTTTATTTTAAGCCAAAAATCTCTACCAAAATGCTATATATTGTCATACGGATTTATGATGTTATGCAAATACGTTTATTTGTGGAGCTTTTCTCCCCAGGCATCCGCTGAAAAAGGACCCATGTCCAGTCAAACGTTCATGGTAAACAAATGTAAAATAAATAAAAGTTAATTAGCTTAGTTTCTGGTGTCATTCTAAGGGAGTGCAATATTTGTCAGCATGGAGGGAGATGGTCAACAGACCACGCTGCTTTGCTAGAGATAGTCTGCACCCCTCTAAGCTTTTAAATATTAGCTAAACAGTCTCCCCCCCCATAGCGCTTTTTTAGGCAATGCCAAACTGAAAGTACTTCCACCATACCAAATAAAAACCAAGAAAATCTAAAGGTATTCCCACTCAACGCTGGGAGTCTAAACAAAAAAACTCCACTCCCTAGAAGCTCTCTACCCTAGAGAATGCTGATGTCTGTGCAGTAACTAAGACCTAGCTTAAAGCTACAGAGAGTACACCAACAATGCAAGGTTATAATGCCTTCCACACATTTAGGACAGCTACTTCACAGGCAGAGACTAAAGGTGGAGGTGTCTATTTACATAAAAAATAAATATGCTTCAAAGCTGATCAAACAGGACAATGTACTTGAGCTGCTCCATGTACCATAGGCAAAATCCAATACCACTTCCTTGCAAGCTATAGGTCCCCCTCTATGACCCAGGAAACCCATACCATGTATTTACACTCATCAGAAACAGTAACCATCCAACCAAATACCATATACATGGGCAACTAATTACCCCACTATAAACTGGGAATCCTATACAACACCAAAAGTACAGGCACAGAGATTCCTGGATTTTGTAAAGCTCCATAGGCCAGATAGTCAGTACACCAACTGGGGGTGTGACCATATTGGATCTGATCCTAACATGGGAAAGTGCTGCACACCCCCTAACGTAATGCCTTCCCTGGTAAGGTCAGACCACAAAATGGTCTCATTTGAAGTAAAAATAAAACCTGGACCCCCCCCCAGCTAAATCTAGAATATTCAGGAACTGCTTGTGGGAACCTGGCAACATTTCAAGCCCCATAAACCCTGAGTAGACTAATGCCTATGCAGAACTGTTAACAGAAATCCTGCACAAGCATGTTAATAGCTGTATAGAGGCAGCTGTACCCACAAGGAAGCAGTACAGAACTAACATCCTGGTGAAACTGAAGAATCAATAGGTTGTACAACAAAAGGAAGAAAATCATGCAAAACATAGGAGTTGCAGCACCCAGCAGGATAAAAGCACTCTCAAACTAAACTCACAGGGCAAATAAAGTCTACCAAAGCCAAATTTGAGCTAAGTTTGGTCTCCCAGGTGAAGGACAACCACAAAGCATTCTTCAGCTATGTCCGCAACCTCAAAGGCAATACACAATTGTGTGCAGAGCTCATTGTAAATGGAGCCACCTACCCTGAGCCAGTTGTAGCAAACCTCCTGGGTGATAAATTCAGCTCCTGTGTTCTTAATGCGTTAGACCATGTAACTTCTGAGTCCATACTGGGAACATTACTAAACTATTGTAAATATACATAACTCTTAGTTTTATATTTTCTACATATCTAATTGTTGTGTAATCTTTGTCATTTTTCTCTATTGGAGCTTTTCTCCCTGCGCCTTCGCTGAAAATGGACATGTATCAGGTCAGATTATCCCGGTCAAAAAATGTAAGATACAAATAAACTTTACCCCTCTCTCCCCTTCAACCTTCCTTCAGGAAATATCAAATAACTCCCCCCATCACCACTAGGCAACAGGTCCCTTAATACTCTAAAGCCAACAACACTGCATCAATGGACCCAGACAATACCCCAGGATGCCTTCCAAATAGCATGAACATGCTCTATCAGGGCCTCTGGAATAACTATAACTGTAGCCTCAAAACAGGCTTTGTGCCTCATGAATGGAAAAGGCAACAGTTATCCCTCTGCACAAAGATAGGCCATCTACAGACCCATAATTCTCACTAGTCTTATATGGAAAGCCATGGAAAGAATCCTCATGAAGGTGATCAGAGATATAGTAAACCTCCAGACACTGGATCCAGATGAGTATGGTTTCGTCAAGTGCATGTAATGCCTACTTAACCTGGTGTACTGAGGTCACCAAATCAATGGATGAGAGCAAAATTGTTCACGCTGCCTACCGTGACCTGACCAAGGCATTTGTCACAAAACCCTACTCTGGCATTGACAACAAACAAGGGGTTAGGTACAAACCTGTATGTCACCCGGTGGAGCCAAATGGCTCACAAACAGGACCCAGGAAGTTAGAACTGGGGAGTTCATCTCTACACAGAAGCCAGTCACAAGTGGAGTTCCTCAGAGATCAGTCCTTGGGACTGCTCCCTTTTTGGCATTTACTTCTCAGAAGTCAAGGCCAATGTCAGTGGTCTTTGGCTGACTAAATTTGCAGATGACTGCAAATTAGGAGCTGTCATTTAATCTCACACTGATACAAATGCTCTCCAGGAGGGGCCAACACAAACAACTGGTGTGAGAGCCATGGACAACCTAAATTCCAAGAAATGCATAACAGTATCCTTTGGGAAGTCATCCATCCCTGGTAACTATCATACTGACAACACACTCCTTAAAATTGAACAGTAGTCAAGGACTTAGGGTCAACACAGATAGTGGTGAGAAAATCATTCTATGTTGTGCAACTTATAAAACACAGGTATGGCATCTAAGTCCAAGGAAGTCACTGCTCCACTGTATTTGGCATCAGACCTATCACAGAGTGCAACTCCCCCTTTGGTATGTACCTAACCAGGTATATCCAACAACTGTAATGTCCACAGAGGTTCCTCACTAAAAGAATACAGGGCATTAAGTAAAATGCCATATACAGACAGCCTCAAGGCCCTATCCCCATCTTCTCTCCTACAGGCTTTGAAAGGAGATCTATGCCTGGCATACAGGGCACTGTCAAGCCCCCACTCTGATGGACCTTCTGCATATCCACAAAACAAACAGCACCAGAATTACCCATTCTAAAGACTTAAACCTTGCCTGTGATATAAACAGGATCTGCTGGAGATAGATGTATCCTAGAGACTACCCCGCCTATGGAATAGGCTCCCCATCCAAGTAAAGCAGAGTTTCTCCATAACTCAATTCAAGTGCAACTTGGACAACTGGATGGGAAAACGGAAATTCATCGCTGGTTTGGCACCAATGTCTAAGACACAGGAACCCTGTGAATGGTTCATCTCCCAGGCCTATGCTTACACTTATCAAGGGTATCAGAACTTGGCAGATTTGGGATGCATGGCTAGGCTTAAAAAGTCCCTTGTGGTCGTTAGCCTAGTAAACACCTATGAACCGGATGAGACAGTGTTCATATGAGAGTCAGCAAGGACACAGGAAAACGGTGTTTGGTAATGGAAGCTTACATGCAGGCTAAACAGAGGTTTAATTAGGACAGCAGCAAATATATACTTCTACTGTAAGACATGTGAAACAAAACAGCTGTTCATGAGTAAGCTATCTGATGCCTATTGTAATGGCAGGAGATAATTAGCAATTACTGCTCAGTATTTCCATACTATTTTGTAATTTTATAAATGCATTTGTCTTGCTCATCCACATAAGCATTGTGCGCCATTTCTGAGGAACTGCAATTTATGCAGATATTATGCCACAGGCGACATTCTGTCATTTGGGTTTGTAGCACATTTCCTGTATACTGGTGCTCAAGCTCTATTAACAGGATCAAGAATCCGGCACTAATCAAGACTAGGTGTCTTAGGAAGCTATCCTCAACTGTACTCCGCCTTTAGTACACCACCACTAACAGTGGCAACATTTTTGGTCATATGGAGACAGCATTTACTATGCATGATTTCCTTTAAATCCAGATCTGCCTACAGCTAAACAGGTACCAGTCAAACTGGTTCAACAATTCTAGAAAGCAATATGTTCTATAGATGAAGGAAAGCAGCAAGACTACAAATTCTAGACAGCCTGACAGCAGAGGATAAGAAATCTCAAGTCCAACCTCATTTGAGGAGGGCAGTTTAATTTTACTTGATATCAATGCATTCCACACAATGCTCAAGACTTGTATAGATTTGTACTGGAATTAATGTACTTTTTTCTTTCACTTTATCATTTCCTCAACATTCAAAAAGTAAGTCATATGTTCTTCATCTGTAACTATGTATGCAATTAATTGCTATGTTAATCAAATTGTTAATCGCTACGTTAATCCAATGTAACTACTGTCTGTATATTTTAACAGTGGGGCTTTTCTCCCCAGGCCTCCACTGAAAATGGACCTACGTCCAGGTCAGACACTCCCGGTCAACAAATGTAAATAAATAAGGCAACTACATGACAATACATTTCCAAGTAAGCCATTTCAAAATTAAGGAAGTGAAAATATTAATGGCATTCTTTGATAATGCAGACTAGAACACCATAAAAAGTACAGTTATGTACACTTACCATAAATGTAGATGTTAGAGTGTATTCACTGTTGTGCAGTCATCACATTTGGTTTATCTGCATTGCAGGTAGCCCTCAGCTGGCCTGAATACCAGAGTCTTAGGATTTCTGCGTCAGATGCTGTCAGTTCTTCCATGACGTCAGGGGTATATAAAACATGCAGCCGATGCCATTACAGCAGTTTTTCTTGCCCCAGATGTCAGGTGCCCCCAAAATATGAAGCAATTATATGGTGTGCAACACCCCTGCAAAAAGCAAATACACATAGTATAAGATATGCCAAACCAAAAAGGCTATTTGCAAATAAAGAAACAGGGGGCTGGAGGGAGGATAGCCAGGACTGCAACAGTGAATACAGTCTAACATCTACATTTATGGTAAGTGTACACAACTGTACTATGTTCTTCATGTTTCACTGTTGCAGTCAATCACATTTGGGTTGATTCCCAAAGCTAAGGCAGGGTGGAGGTAGATTAAAAAACATTAGGCCTGGCAATCAGGCCCTGTAAGACTGTTGTGGCAATTCCAGCTCTGGATTTAGAAAAGATAGGCAAGTGGTAATGCTTGGTGAAAAACTGTGTACCGAGCTCCAGGTTGCAGCTTCCAGGATGTCCCCGGTAGGGACTCCTCTGACAAATGCAGTAGAGACAGATGTAGCCCTAGTGGAATTTGCTCTTATCCCCTGTGGGGTAGATTTTCCATGGTGCTTGTAGCAGAAATGGATGCAGTGTGCTATCCATTTAAATATGGTTTGCTTTGAAATGGCCTTCACCTCTGTCCCTGAAGCAAAGCTGACTAGCAGCTGATCAGATTTTCTGAGATGCTTAGTCCTGTCCAAATAGTATCTAAGCTGTCTGTGCACATCTAGAGAATGCAGTATCCTTACCCTTTTCCCCTTTACTTTGAGGAATAGGAAAAAAAGTAGGCAAATGAATGGACTGGTTTAAAGCCACACTGGACACCACCTTGGGCATAAAAGATGGGTTAGTCCTGAGGGAAACCCTGTCCGCATGGAAGATAATGAAGGGTTCCATTGCCATAAAGGCCTGCAGTTCAGGCACTCTTCTTACTGAAGTGATGGCTAGAAGTAAACATGTTTTCCATGAGAGGAATTTCAACTCTGCTGTAGCAGCCGGTTCAAAGGGGGGGGGGGTGTAAGTGTTTCCAATACAAAGTTAAGGTCCAAGGCTGGACTGGAAGCTCTACTGGGGGGGGGGGGTCTTAAATTTTTGGCCTCTCTAAGGAACTGTTTTAACCAGAGGATGAGAGAAGAGGGGTAGCTCAGTATTATAATGAGCTGAGATGGCAGAGGCATGAATCTTAATTGAAGATAAGGATAGGCCCTTGTGGAGCACTTCTGTTAAGTAATCTAGTATACGAGGTAAGCTTGGCACAGTTGTGGCCATCCCTTAAGACTGGCTCCAAGAACATCATCTTTTCCACTTTTCTGAATAGGATTTTCTAGTACTCAAGAATGACATCCAGCACCCTGCTTACTGAGGGTTGCTAGAGGTGAGTTCAGGGGATTAGCCAGGCGGCAGGATTCAGGGTCTGAAGCTGAGGGTGCAGAATTTGGCCCTCCTGCTGGGCAGCAGGGAGGGGGTCTGAGGCAGGTGCCATGTTTGTAGCACTGTCAGACTGTGATAGAGAGGATACCAGTGCTGGCATGGCCAGTCTGGTATAATAAGGATTGTCCTTGACTTGCTCCGTTTGATCTTTAGTAGAACCTTTGAGAGGAGAGACAGAGGGGGAAGGCATAGACTGAGAAGCCTTCCCAAGAAAAGGACAGGGCACCCACCTTCCAAACTTGGCTGTGGGGAGTTCTTGATAGTTTTAAGGGCAAGCAAACAGGTCCACTACTGGTGTCCCCCATCTGTTCCCCAAAAGTTTGAATATTTTGGGTTCCAGTTTCCATTCGTGTGGGTCCGTGAGATATCGGCTTCAGTCTGCCAGTATATTTAGTTTGCCTAGCAGGAATTGAGTTTGTAGGTGCACTTGGTTGCTCAAGGCGGTGTTCCACAGAGCCATGGCTAGTCTGCAGAGTGGCTAGGAATGTGTTCCTTCCTGCTTGTTTATGTACCACAAAACTGTGGTGTTGTCTGTCTTTACCAACAGTCGTCCTGGAAGAATAAGGCCTTTGAAGGCTGCCAGAGCATTCTGTACAGCTAACATTTTTTTGATTGATATGCAGGTGCATCTGCTTTGGGTTAAATTTGCCCTGAATGCACTGACCTGCCATGTGAGCCCCCCATGCATAGTCTGATGCGTCTGTTAGGGTTTGGGCAGCACGGGGTAGAGTGAAAGAGTCCCTTGTAGTGGTTGCAGGCCTCTGCCTACCAAAGGAAATCTGCCCTTAGACACAGAATGATAGGAAATATTGTTTCCAGGTCCTGAGAATGTTGACACCATAGACTTTTTAGATACCACTGAAGTTTCCTCATATGCAGTCTTGCATATGGAATTAACAGAATGCAAGAGGCCATGAACCCCAGAGCTTGCAATATTTTCCTTGCAGATAGCTAGGTTTTGGTGGCCAGTAAGTTGTCAAATAAATTTGTTTATCTGGAGTAAGGAATGGCATCTGGGAAGTTGTGTTCAAGCTTGCGCCCAGGAATACAATCTGTTGGCAGGGTATAAGGTGCGATTTCTTTTTGTTGATGGTGTACCCCAGTGAAGTTAGAAGTCTCTTTAAAAATGCCAGGTGCTGTAGTAGCAAGTCCTGACTTTCCACCTGAATCAGGCAATCGTCCAAGTATGGGTAAATCCGAACACTTCTCTGCCTGCAAAAAGCAATGGCTGGAGCTAGGCACTTTGTGAATACCCTGGGGGCAGTAGATAAGCCAAAGGGAAGTGCAGAGAATTGACAGTGCATAGAGCCTGCCCAGAAGCAAAGGTATTTCCTGCAAGATTCCCTTATGGGGATGTGCAGGTAAGCTTCTTTGAAGTCTAGGGTTGCCAGCCAGGCATCCTTGGCTAGGATAGGGAAGCAGCTGTTGGAGAGTTAGCATTCTGAATTTTGGAACCAACAGAAAGGTATTGAGAATAGATAAATCCAGGATAAGACGCCAGGAGTTTTCTTTTCTGGGAACCAGGAACAGTCTTGAATAAAAGCCTTGTCCCCTTTGTTCTTCTGGGATAGGTTGAATAGTCTTGATGCTGAGGAGAGAAAGTACTTGCTTTTGGGCCTCCGCCCAATGGTTTGGAGGGAGGTCTGGCCATCCACTGAGGGATGGGAGTGAGTGGAAGTGGAATCTGTATCCTAGGGAAACAATGTTTAAAACCCATTTGTCTTGGGTAATGAATTCCCAGTTTTTTTGCATGCAGGGCGAGTTTTCCTCCTAAAGGTGCAAGTACTTGAGCAAGGATTGGGGGAGTTAAGGATAAGTCATTGTGCAAGTTTACCACAGGGGGGTGGCTTACTACTCCCCGTTTTGGATGTGGGAGCACCCCACTGCTTAGATCTCTGCATAACCGGAGACTGCACTCTTGGGGGTCTGCTGCCCCTGGGTTTGGACTGAAGGCCTGGAAGGGACTGGAAAGGACCAGTTCTTTTAAGGCCAATGCCTACTGAATCTAGGTGACCGACTTGTAAGAAATCAAACAGTTTGCATAGGTTTAGCTTTCTCCTCCATCCTTTTGAGAACTTCTGCTTTATTGCCAAACAGGCGCTTTTGGTTTAAGGGTGCATCCAGTAATTTTGCACTGACATGATCTGGCAAGTTTTGTTCCTTAAGCCAAGCATGCCTTCTAAGAACAGACAGAGTGACAGCAGCCTTACATGATGCTTCTAAAAGCATCAAAACCACATTGCAAAGTATGTTTACCAACCTGGTCAGCAAAATGCATTAACATTTGTAAATCTTTGTGTTTGGCAGTCAGGAATCTACATAATTTGCTGCTTGATTAGACCCATAATATGCTGCTGATACTTTAACATATGAAACTGGCAATTTAAAGCCCTAATGGCCAGAGTAGCAGAGGTGTATAACTTCTTACCCCATATGTTTAAAAGCCCTAGAATCCCTGTCAGAAGGGATAGGATTCTTGGCAGTAGTAGCCTTAATGCCTTCTGGTCCTTGGGAAATGGTCTCTGGATCCGCAGTAGGATTCTTGAAAAGGAATATGAGAGAGTCAGGTACTCTATTGTACCGGTCAGGTTTCCTGGGAGCTGGAGGCAAAGTATCCGGGTTAAGCCTAGATTCCAAGAAAACATCTACAATCTCCAGAACAGAAGGGATAGGCTAGAGGCCTGTGCTGAGGCAGGTTTAAAAATTCCCGGAGTCTCTTTTTGGACTGAGTAGTCCTGGCTTTCCCAGCGGAAATGCTCCCCAAGGGTATGCAGGGGTTTCACCAAAAGAAAAATCTTCTGGAGGGGTAGCAGAAGGAATGGAATCCTCTGCATCAGAATAGTCATAGGTAGATAAAGGTATGCCCTGGTAGTCAGAACAGAAATATCAGATTCCTCATCAGAAGAATCAGAAGGAAAATCAGTTCTAGGTCTCTGAGGGGGGAGGCTGGCTTCCCCAAATTAAGGTAATAAGTCTTCAGCCATTCTAATAACGAGGCCTGTGGGCCTGAGAATGCTCTTTGGTCATTGGTTTCCTACATATAGTGTGAACTTTAGGCCTGAGAAATTCAGTATTTTTTGCTTGAAATGAAGTAGTCAGTTTAATATGAAAATCGGTAGGCCTGAATACACCCTCAGAAGCTGGTGCCTGCACAGCGGCTCCGGACCTATCCAACGTAGAGACATCCACAGGTTGCATAGTCTAAGAAGCATCTCTCGGCATACCGGACTCCGAATGGGTCTCAGTAGAGGCCTGCGAATCTGCAGAAGTGGGTATCAGGGGCTGCAAAAGCTCCTCACGGAGTACCGACAGACTGATGACTAGCTTAAATGGTAGCATCGTCAGCAGTTTTGGACCAATGCTTTATCTTTACTTTTTTTGGAAGATCGGTAGTCAGATGGCTTACTGACACCATTTTGGAGTACAGAGACAGAGAGTGAAGTATTTGGCTACAAAAATAGCCCGGATAGTCAAGGCACAATACCGACAGTGAGGGACATCATTGTCTGGGCCTAAACAGGTGACGCAGTAAAAATGAAAATCTCTAGGAGGTATTTGCTTTCCACAGGCAAGACAACTAATTTTTTTCTGACATCGGTTAGAGCAAGAAAAAAGGATCCCCAATGGGGTACTTATCTTTTAGAAGACTTCAGGTCAAACTCGAAAATGAAAATTTCAGGAGTCTGCTGACTGGCACTTGATAACTGCTTCTGCTTCGGGCACTGCACGGCAAGAAAGACTGATGTAATGGCGGCTGCATGTTTTATACCAGACGACCTGACGTCATGGAAGAAGCGACAGCATCAGATGCAGAAATACAAAGACACTGGCATTCAGGCCAGCTAAGGGCTACCTGCAGGCAGATAATCCAAATGTGATGACTGCAACAGTGAAACACAAAGAACATCCTAGCTCATACCCAAGGCATTATGCACCTTTCACTTATAAAAAGCAATCTATCTAATCTTGTATATATCAGAAATAACTATTAAGTTAGTACATAGCTGCACAGAACAAACGCGGGTATATCAACGCATTAAAAAGATGCAACACACGTGGCTATAAGTCAGTGAGGAACTCGTGTACTAACTATTCTGGAACATGGAGTTAGAACTACACTATTTCTTAATGCTCAAGGGCTTAGTCTGCAAGACTGCCAGTGACATGTTCAAGCAGACTGTATGAAGAAATATAGCAGGTGTTTTTCACAGCCATTTGAGACCAAGTTCAGTGAAGCAAGCTGTGATAATTACAGTTGTGTACACTTACCATAAATGTAGATGTTAGAGTGTATTCACTTTTGCAGTCATTACATCTGGGTAATCTGCTGGCAGGTTGCCCTCAGTCAGCCTGAATAACAAAGTCTTGGGTCCTACGTCGGTTGCTGTCTCCTCTTCTATGACGTCAGGTCGTCAGGGGTATAAAACATGCAGCCAACGCCATTTTATTCAGTCTATCTTGCCGCGCGGTGCCTTAAGCAGAAGCAGTTCACAAGTGCCGGTAGGCAGACTCCTGAAATTTTGGCATTCGAGTTTCAGAACCGAAGTCTTCAACTAAAGCCAAGTACCCCATTGGGGAAACTTTTTCTTGCTCCTTACCAGTGTCAGTAAAAGTTAATTGCATTACTTATGGTAAGCAAAGACCTCATAAGGATTTTCATTTGTACTGTATTCCTTGCCTAGGCCCAGATCATAACGTTCCTTGCTGTCGGTTTTATGCTGCATTTAACCAATGTATTATTAAGCATCGGTATTTTTTGCTTCAAAATATTTTGGACCCAGAATTAATTACCCTGAAATGTCGTCAGTTAGCAATGAGACTACTGGAGTACACAAAATAAGCAAAGAAAGAGAGACAGATCGTCGAGGTCCAAAACCAATGACGAAGCTTCTGCTAAGCCAGTCACCTGTTCACCAGTACTCAGTGAGGCAATTTCGCAGCCCCTGATACCCGCTACTTTTGAGTCTCAGGCCTCTTGAATAATAATACATGTACATTTCATTTCAACAGGGTGCATATATTTCAACATAAGCAAAGTTCACAAATACATTTTCGGCACATGTATCTGTACAAAATCAGTTTGATATACAAATTACATACAGTTCTAATATATTTGTAACAAGCATCTTATATAAATCAGTTTGATATTCAAAGGACATCTCATTCTTTACAAAATTCCAGCTGGCTATGCTGGCACTTGCCCATGTCATCACAACTTCCAACCACGTTTGTAACTCAAAAAACTGAAAATGTTATCAAATCTTTCAAAGAATTTAATTGCAAAATACTAAAATCCATCCCCTCAGATTCTCTCTCACATTTCAGAGAGATGCACCTAAAACTTAAATAACCTTGCCCCAGTGTTTTCCAAAAGGGTCAAATTCAATCTAGCACCACAGCTAAAAGGAAACAAATTATTACTACACTGTGACAAAGCTTTGAAAGAGTGGCTAAAAAATAGAACAAACTATATTTCAATTTCTCAGGCAACTAAAGAATGGGACAAAATACCAACTAGAACGTGACAAGCAAACCTATTTTAACATCCTCCAAAATAATCAAAATAACCCAAACCTCTTCTGGACATCCATATATTTTACAGCCAGGCCAAACTACCACCCCTACATCCAACACTAATTCTGATTCAATTCCCACATAGTAACTATTTTAAACAGACTATATTGGCTCTCACAAACATTAATATTTCCACTATACTCACAGTACCAGCAGCCTCTGGTAAATACTCTCAGCTATTTCACTTAATGCTACTAATTACCGTCACCACTAAAAAAACTCCTACACAAGCTAAAACCAACTAACCTAGCTGCGCACCTACTCCCCTCTGACTCATTAAAAATGGCTGCATATGCAATTGCTTTTCCTGTGCGTCTATTTATAAACTGATGACATCTGAAAAATGCGTTCCTTCTATCTGGAAAAAATATTTTATTACATCCTTAAAGGTAGCATACCTACAGAGTTCAATAGCTATAGGCCCAATGCAATCCTGTCCTCCTTCAAATCTTTTGGAAATGTAGCATGGTTTCAGAACCCACCACAGCACAACCACCCAACTTCACTTGACCAACTAAAAAAACTAGCATAAGGACTGATGGCAGCCCAGTGTCATGTGTGTTCCTAGACTTATCCAAAGCTTTTGACACTTCATCACACCCACATGTACTCATACAGCTCTCTCATATAGGTCTCGCTCATTTCTCCCTTAAGTGGCTCTTTAGTTACCTATCTGGAAGGCAACAAGCTGTCAGATGCAACAGGACCTCTCTTCCACTCACCACAGCTGTCCCTCAGAGCACTATACAAGAACCATTTTCTTTAATATTTTTAAAAACTAGCTTCACACTGCCATAGACCAAGCAAATACAGTACAATACACAGATGATTTGACTTTAATATATACAAACCCCACAAAATCCAGCCACCAAGAAATCTCTTAAAAATGTTTTCACTTCAATCGAAACCTGGCTGAAAATTTTAAACATACGCCTTAACATCAAGAAAAAATGATGCTCTTCACCCCAAACATTCCTTCATGGTTACATCTGCAATTCCTACTAAAACTGAGGTGGTACCACATAAATTACTGGGCATTGCAACAGATAATCTTAAATTTGACAAACATATTCTTCAAATAATTAAAATGACTCACCAGAAACTAGGCTCCCTTTACATGTCACAACAGTACCTTACATGCCCAGCAAGAAAAAAACTAGCTAGTTATGGCAAACAAACAGATATTACCTTGGAAAATACTTTGCATTAAAAACATTTTTGTCCTGTACTCCCACAAGGGACATCCATTCTGGTGATAAAGTTCTACTAAGCACTACCAAAGCAAATAATTCAAGGTTTCACTATACTCCTGCTACATTCTCCAAACTCCAGAACACTATCCCTACACAAGTAAAAATGACACAAACAGTATCTTTTCCAGTCCTGGTCATGCTCATCACCAGGCTGAGACCACTGGTGACAGCACAAACATATTATTGCTTATTACTACATTTTTGCCCAGCTCTACTTGAATCATTACACCAGTAACTTTCCCTCCTCCACATGAATCAATATACTCCTTTTCACTATCAGCCTTAAAAATTTCTTACTCCAATTGCCCCCAACCACTACTCTACCCTTCTCATACATCTGATGTATACGTATAAACCTTTCTAGGCAAGCCACTTTTGAACACGTAGCTTAAACAGAACTAATCCTATACCATGTTCTCTCAGTCATATGCTATAACCACTGTCATCCTATACACCCATCTCCCCCGCTACATATTTTATAACTTACTTCACTACATATCTTGAACTCCTTACAAACTTTACTGAAAAGTATGAACTCTAAACTGCTTTAGAACAATGTTTTCCCTTCTATAGTATCAATCCATTTACTTCCTGCAAGATTGTAGAGCTACAAAAGCTGAATAGACTTACAACTGTTGATGTATACACTAACACACATTTTATATATATATATATATATATATATATATATACACATATATATATATATATATATATATACATACATATATATATATATATATATATATATATATATATATATATATATACATATATACATATATATATATATATATATATATATATATATATATATATATATATATATATATATATATATATATATATATATATATATATATACACACACACACACACACACACACACATATACCACATCTTTTATTCATTCTTGATGCCTATATAACAGCTCTAAGGCTATACTTTACTTTCAGAATCTTTAATCTGCTACTCTCCATCGTTCCCTCTACTGCAAAACTGCAATACTGTATTGTTCACCAATTCGCTACTATCCCAAGTCATCAACTGTATTCTTGTTTGGCTTGCATACTTAAAATCTGACATCTGTATAACTAGTATCTATTTTATTGCATCACCTATTCTGTAATATAGTGTTATGTACCATAGCTGCTTGATTTCTGCATTTTAATTTCATAGCTTTATGTTTGGTTTTTGGAGCTTTTTTCCCTGGGTCTCTCCTGAAAACAGGCTCATCCTGGCCCAGTACACCACCTGGCAAACAACTGCAAATAAATAATGACAGGTTTAAATAGAAGCAGAGTTAGCTTGTCTGTGAAAAAATATCAGATCACAAGTTGGGCGTACTCAAAGAAATAAAATGTTGACGGGGATGCTGTCAGAGATGGCTCTGTTGCATGCTTTAAGAGAGTATATATTCTGCTTACCACAACAGGTAAGAGCTAGTAAATGATATTAAATGTGTAGCAGGAAATGAGGCTTTATTTCTTTTTCATACCATTGCTATAACCTTATCCAATTCCACAAATATGGAATTCTAGTAACTCTACTTACCTCTGATAAATGATGACATCTGCCAAAAATCAGCAGCAATAATGCAGCCTGTCAAATTATTAAAGAGTAAAACAGAGTATGAAATGTAGCAGTTTTCCTTCATTGTGAGCAAGAAAATCTTTAATGCAGGCAGCGTAACTGATTCCTTTATTGTAGTCTGAATTACTTGGATGAAAAAATAAGTTTGCAGCTACAACAAGCTCTGTGCCTTTTCTCTTGCTTTTAGAAACACCAATGAGATGGGTAGTGAATGAAGACCTGGCACAACATGATTCTATGTGATACAAGAATGTTATCGGTTTTCACTGACCCTTAGTGGAGAGTTCTGGAAAAAAGGCAGTATATATGAGGTTTCACTTATGATACAAACAGGTCCATCCTTGGGAAAGCTAGTGCTAGAAGATTTCGAAAAGAAAGTGGCTTTGTTCAACACCCAAGGAGAGTTGGGCAAGCTCCCAAGTCTGGAAGTCTATTAAAATATGTGCTGTATGTATAAAATAACCTGAGCCAAGGACTGAGTTCAACTATCCAGTCCCAAATATGTGGTCAGTATGCAGAGTGTAAAAGTACGGATTTCTGTGGCTGTTTGTGCGCCACAGCTTCGTGGTCCTATTGCCAGTCATGTCACTGGCTTCAGCCCTGACTGGAGCAACATGCAATACACAGCCATAACTTCCTCCAGGTTGATATATTTTTTTATTTGCTTCCTGGACTAGGAGGCCTGAACTTGACACTTACAGATTAGCTTCCTTCAGGCATAGTCTGAGGCACCAGTTGCCAGTCTTCACTCCAGCTCTTAATAGAAAAGTTCATGAGTCCTAGGCTTAAACAAATCTGAAGATGTCATGAATTCAGCTCAACAGCTATACATATCAAAGGGAGGTAATGGTCTGTGGTTTGAATATTTAAACTCCACAGGGTCTATTATCACTGCACCACTCTGTTGGTGACCTAGCATTTTGTTCACTTGGGGAAGATTCAGTGTAATGAGGAGTACTGACCTGAGGTGTGCAGAAAATCTTTAACTGCTTCCCCTCCTGGGAAGAACAGGACCAAACCAGCACAGTGCAAACTGTAGCAGAACAAAAGCACACCCCTCCAAAAAAATAAATAAAAGAAACAACCCACAAAGGCCAAAGCAAATGAATTAAGCAAAGACAAAGCAAAAAATGCAAAAAGCCCAAACAAAAACAAAAATAAAACAAAACTAATGAAACCTAAAAATAAAATAAATGAAAACAAAACTGAGTACAAAAAGAACTATCTTGGATGGCAGCTGGAAGGTTACCCTCTGAAGGTGAAAGTGCAAAGTTGATTTAAACTGGGAAGGAAGAAGTTACAGAAAGAGCTAAAAAATAAGTGTTGTAAATCCTATAAACAAACATGGGAGAAAAAGCAATTTGAAAAGTGTCGTAGTTGGTGGGGAAATAAATGCCATGTTAGCAGTCAATGGAAAAATATGACTTGAGGAACAGTTTTTAAACAGACAGGATGAATAAGAAGTAAACATGAGCCAAGTGGTAACTTCACAGTGAAAACACAATCTAAATTTCTGTAGCATGTGTTTTAGGAAACAAAGCACTTTTATCATTGGAAGTTAAGAAACAAAAGTATGCAAAAGTGACAAATCAACAGTTCAAGGAACTTGGTAAGGAATGAGGGGACATAGGACAACTCACATTCAAACTGGGAAAGAAAAATCAAAACATAACAAAGGTGGTAAATGAGAGATACTGGGGAGTAATAGCAAGGCAAATTTTCAGAGTAAGGTCATAACCTACAACACAGGAGTTCCTGGACTTTTTTTTTTATTTTTTTTTTAAAGGGGAGAGAGAGAGAGAGAGATCTACACTGCCTCTGGGGTTCTCCCAGCACTAATATCAGCAAACATTCTATCATTACTAAATACAATCCTGGGTAGTGACTAGAGTATCTGTGGTATTACATTGGGATTAAACTGCTAGGCTTGAAATGACCTCCAGGTCAATAGCCTAACTAACCTCCTATGATGATAAAATTCCATGCAACCACTTTTGATCTGTGCTATTGTACTCCTAGCCTTTCATGAATCATTACCTTTACTGCTTCTTAAGTTAAGGAACGATGCTCAAGGGCTACAGGCCACTGAATCCACAATGCCCTGAATCACAAGTCAGAAGTTACTGGTGCCAGTAATCCAAATTCTTCTTGAAGGCATGGATTGATGGGTTGAAGTTAAACCATATGCACAACAGCCTTTTATACACCATGCAGTCACATTTCACAGCAGGCCTCCAATTAAATTTTTAACTGAGTCTTTCTCATGCTCAGGTCACTAGATAAAGTTTTTTTTTTTTTTTTTTTTTTTTTTTATTAAATAGAGGGGAGGGGGGATGAAATAATCAAGGGTCCTATAACACTATCACACACAGATGTCCTCCAAGCCCAAGTCTCATCTAAAAAAAGGCAAGGCTGTACACAGGAGAGAGAAATGCTGAAAAATAGGATGTGCACAGGAGAGAGAAATGCTGAAAAATGTTTGGCTAGACGACAACCTTGAAGCCCTTTAATTCCCTTAGTGAAAACTTCATGCCATTTCCAACTGCACCAGATTTTGAGTAGGCTAAACATCATGTTCAGTACTCTATGATTGATCTATTAACAGCTCTATATTGGGAGATAATTACATAACTGGTAGGACACTCATCCCATAAAGGATGAGGATGATGGAAACATTCTAGTCGTGTCTTTTGAATCTGGAAGAAAACTGGAGTACTCGCAGGAAACCCATGCGAATGCAGGGAGGACAAGCAGACTCTGCACAGAAGGCACCCCAGTCGAGAATTGAACCAGAGAACCAAATTATCCTTACTGCACATTAAATACTGCGGTGGTGCAGTGGTAGCATTGTTGCCTCACAGCAAGAGGTTCCCCCTTTCGATTCTCGGCTGGTGTGCGGGGAGTGCCTTCTGTGTGGAGTCTGCATGTCCTCCCCATGGTTGGGTGGGCGTTCAAAAGACATGCGTAAATGGGTGTGTCTTCATTGAAGGTTGAACATCGAGCTGGCACCTCGGCATTCGTGAAAATCTACTACCAATCATTAGCGGACCGGAGTTCCACTGTGGCGACCCCTAACTGGGGAAAAGCCAAAAGACAACAACCGCACATTAAATTAATGCATCTTACCAAACTAGTAACCTACCACTCAGTCCATCACACAGCTTTATTAACCTCTTCTCTAATTCCCATATCCATAGCAATTAGTGTTTATGTTTTTAAGTGTAAATATGGTGGCGCAATGGTTAATGTTGTTGCCTCACAGCAAGAGGTTCTCTGGTTCGATTCTTGGCTGGGGTGCCTTCTGTGCGAAATTTGCAAATTCATGTGGCTTTCCTCTGGGTGCACTGGTTTCCACACACATTCCAAAAGCATGCATCTGGAGTGTTTTTCCCCGGGCCTCCGCAGAAAATAGGCTCTGTCCTAATCTGCCTTTCCCGGTCAATGGATGTTAAAATAAAATGTTAACTTAGTTCATCAATTCTCTTGTAAACAGCCTGTTCTCCTAACAAACTACATTCTGATGTTAAGGTACAGTGGGGTGCACTGATCAATCTAAGCACTCTTTCAGCAGTACAGGTAAGCATGCCAGGTATCTATCATAAGCATAATGTTGAAAAAAAGAAACAGCCATTATATTTTCAAATACAGTACACATCCTAGTCCTGCTTATTATATAGACTCCATTCACAGCTCTACTACTCTATTAGAATAACTTTATTACACTGATGGGTTATCTTACCGAATAACCTGTATATACCAAAGCCAAACCCTTCCGCAGAGCTACACATCTGATGTAGGACCTAAATCTGCAGATGTAAGGGTACATAAGTGGATATACGAGCATAAATCGTCAGACCATCTTGCCACCAGTTCAAATGCAAATCTTGTGCCCACTGGTATGCTCTAAACGTAATCAATACTGTTGGCCTTCACATGCTCAGGTAAGTGCCCCAGTGGGGAACCTTACTTTTCTCAATTGTATTGCCATTTGTTTGCTCTATTAGATGTTGGCTAAAAGGAAAGTGCATTTGTGGTAGGCAGATTCCCTACAAGGATATCCATTCTCAGTGCCTTTTCTGAGGAGCAGAGCACAACTATAAAAAAACTGTACGATCTGCTAATCCTTAACTCTGTGCCTTGTCCCAAGGATGGCAGACCAGTCTACCCCAAAGGAAAGTGCAAGACCTAGGCCTGATATCATACCTGCCCAGTCAGACTCTAAAGCACCTGCAGAGGGAAGGACATACTTTTACCACTGACATTCCATTTTTATATCAGTCTTGCGTTATTCGTGTACTCAGCTTCTCCGTTAAACTGTGTCAGTGTGGTTGACGTTTTTTGTTTCCTGTTTACCCATCAGAAAACCGCAACAGTCCACCCAGAACAATGACATCTGTTTTTTGCATTATATGCTTAAAACTCAACCAATCATCAATTTGACTTTCACATCCCTCAGACACTTTCTAAAGACATGCGTCTGGAGCATTTCTCCTTGGGCCTCCACTGAGAATAGGCTCTGTCCTAGTCAGACTTTCCCGGTCAAAAAATGTTAAATAAAAAATTAAAAAAATTCATCCTTTCTTATGATTCTTTACAATCAACAGGCTACTGTTCACATAAAAATAATGTAATATTGCTAGCCTTATAAATTTCTTCAGCCATCCTCTGTCAGGCAACTGAACTATATTCCTTTTTCAAGACCACAATACCCCCCAATACCATTACCCTTTCTACAGACTCACTGAAATTTTTTTTCATCTACCTCACAACCAAAAGAGATTCACTTATAAATTAAAATCCCAAATTCCTTCACTTCTCCACTGCATAACGAATGTACCTTAAAATTATTTAATGTGGTGTTCATTACTATCAGAGTCAAATGAAACAATTGCCCACTTTAACCCACGTTAAATGTATAGTCAAAGTAAGTATAGTTCATTTGTCAAAATTCCTTTCACAATGAATGCATGGCTAACAGTACAATAACAAATATTAACATTAATAAATCTGTACATATTTGGTTATGAATACTGCCTGTTAAAATAGTGTGAGATAACTGGTTAATTAAAAACCAAGTCAAACACATGCATAAAAGCCTTCAAAACTTACTAAGGAAAACCAAACCACTACCATCATTATTTTAATGGTCATTGTTACATTCATACAGAGTAGTTTCTCCATTTTCACATACCAACAGATGTGCAGTAGTATTAAATATTTCTCATTCAATATTTCTTCTAAAGAGACTATTTTAAATGGTACAAAACCAAATTTCTACATTGCTATTGATGTATTACAGTTATAAGTATTACAGCTATAAATATTTAAGGAATTACCAAATAGTGGGCGTGGGTAAATTGAGGATTTACCAACTATTGGCATGGTCTGATCATGAGGGCACATTACACGCACACACACACACACACACACACACACACACACACACACACACACACACACACAGGGGGACCCACTGGGTAGCTGATAACACTGGTGAAGACCAAGGAAGCCATAACTCATGTCATGCTGACAGGGGCAGGACTGTTGGGAAGTAACATCCTTTTGTGATGTGAGGAAACGTATTAAATGGAGAGCCATTTTCACATCCCTCAGAAACCTTGCCACTGAGTTGAGTGCAGTTAGAATCTTACAGAAGGGCAAGGATAAGTTTTTCACCCCCCTCACCCCCCATAAATGACTGACAGTCCCTCCCAGCTGACCGTCACCCCAGTGATGGAGAATATATGGGCTAGCTGACTGAGGAAAGGGGGCTGATAAAGTACAGTTGTGTACACTTACCATAAATGTAGATGCTAGAGTGTATTCACTGTTGCAGTCATTACACTTGTGTTATCCTGCTGGCAGGCTACCCTCAGTTGGCCTGAATTCCAAAGTCTTGGTCCGGCATCAGTTGCTGTCGCCTCTTCCCTGACGTCAGTACGCCAGGGTTAAAAAAGATGCAGCAGACGCCATTTTCTTCAGTTTTTCTTGCCTCAGTTGTCAGGTTCCCCCAAAAAGGTAGGCTAAAACTATGCCAATAAAACATACATGCAACAAAATATGCAATACCTTCATCTACAAGCAAATACACCACATAGGTTGTATAGATTAGAGAAGTGTAGATAAGTTCCAGCAAAGAAATGGGGGATGGTGGGTGGGTAACCTGGACTGCAACAGTGAATACACTTGAACATCGACATTTATGGTAAGTGTACACAACTGTACTATGTTCTTCGTGTTTCACTGTTGCAGTCATTACACTTGGGTTGAATCCCAAAGCTATGGCTGGGAGGCTGGAGCTAAATAGCATTAGGAGCAGCTATGAGGCCCTGCAGAACTGCAGTGGCAAAGCCTGCCCTGGATTTAGAGTAGAGTGATAAGTGATAGTGCTTTGTAAAGGTGTGCACTGAACTCCAGGTAGCAGCCTCTAAAATGTCTTTGGTTGGTACTCCCCTGAGGAAGGCTGCTGAAGTAGCTGCTGCTCTGATAGAATGTGGCCTAATGCCCTTAGGCACTGGCTTGCCATAGTGTGAATAGCAGAAACGAATGCAGTGGCCTATCCACTCTGAAGTAGTCTGATTTGAGACGGCCTTTCCTTGTGATCCTGCAGCATATGCCACTAGTAGTTGCTCAGTCTTTCTGAGAGCGTTGGTTCTGTTCAAGTAGAAGCGTAGCTGTCTGTACGTCCAAAGAATGCAGAATTCTCTCCCTCCTTATTCTGTGGGTTTGGATAAAAAGTAGGCAGATGAGTAGTTTGGTTAAGGGCCACTGGACACTGCCTTAGGCATAAATGTAGGGTTTTGTCCACAGAGAAACCCTGTCTGGATAAAAAATGATAAAAGGTTCCACAGCCATGAGTGCCTGTAGCTCTGAGACTCGTCTTGCAAAGGTTATTGCTAGGAGCAGAGCTGTTTTCCAAGATACAAATTTTATATCCGCTGTAGCGGCTGGCTCAAAAGGGGGGCAGAGTGAGTTTTTCCAAAACATAACTGAGGTCCCATGCAGGTATTTGTGATCTCCCTGGAGGCCAAGTTTTTGGCTCCTCTGAAATATTGCCTTAAAGAATGAGAAAAGATTGCTGGCTCTATTATAATGAGCCGAAATGGCAGAGGCTTGAATTTTAATTGATGAAAAGGATAGGCCTTAGTCCAGCATCTCAGTTAAGTATTGCAAAATCTAAGGAATATTTGGTACTGCTGTGTCAATTCCTTGTGCCAGGTTCCAGGCACAGAATCTCTTCCATTTTCCAGCATAAGATTTTCTAGTATTATGCCTCCTGGCCTCCAAAATGACATCAAACACCGCTTTAGTGAGATGTGTTTTGTATGACTACATTATCAGACATGTTGCCAGATTTAAGGTCTTGAGTTGGCTGTGCAGGATCGGATTGTTTTGTTGGGACAGTGGGTGAGGTATTTGAGGTAAGGTCCAGGCTGGACATTGAGACAAGTTCCTTAGGATTGGATACCAGTACTGGCTGGGCCAGTGAGGCAATCAATATCATTCTTGGCTTCTCTTGTCTGACCCTTAAGAGTACCTTGGGGAGGAGAGGCAGTGGAGGAAAGGCGTATACTGTTAAGTTTTTCCAGCTGAAAGATAGGGCATCCACTTTCCATGCTTGTCTGTGATAAGTCCTCCTGCAGAATTTCTTTAGCTGGCAGTTGTGAGGAGACACAAATAAGGTCTATGTCCAGGCATCCTCATTTCCTTATGTTGAAGACTTGTGGATCCAATCTCCATTCATGGGGATCCATGAGGTTTCTGCTTAGTTCGTCTGCCAGAGTATTTATCTTTCCTGGCAGGAATTGTGCCTGCAGATGTACTTGGTAAGTTAATATCATGTCCCACAAAGTCATGGCTAGTCTGCAGGGGGGGTAAGAATGAGTGCCTCCCTGCTTGTTTATATACCACATGACCGTGGTATTGTCCGTCTTTATCAGTAGTTGTCCCGGATGAAGTAGGTCCTTGAGGGCTGTCAGGGCATTCTGAACAGCTAGCATCTCTTTTTGACTGATCTGTAGATGCATTTGGTTGGCGGACCATGTGCCTTGAATACATCTTCCTGCCATGTGTGCCCCCCAGGCATAATCTGATGCATCCGTTGTCAATGTCTGCCTGGCTGGGGCCAAGGTGAACAGCTGTCCCTTGTTTTGGTGACAGGCCTTCGCCCACCATCGAAACTCCTGTTGCAGGCAGGGAATGAGAGTAATTATTGTTTCAAGCTGTGGCAATGCTGAGTCCAAACACTTTAGGTACCACTGAAGTTTCCTCATATGCAGTCTTGCATATGGAATTAGTAGAATGCAGGATGCCATGAAGCCCAAAGCCTGCAGAATGTTTCTTGCAGATAACTGAGCCTTTGTTGCTAACAGTGTGAAGTAGTCAGTTGCCTTTGTTTGTCTGGCGTGAGATAAGCCATCTGGGCAGTTATATTTAAGCTTGCACCCAGGAATATTATCCCTTGAGAGGGTAGTAGTTTTGATTTTTGCTCATTGACTGTGTACCCTAGGCATGGTAGTAATCTTTTTACAAATGCCAAATGCTGTAGGAGAATGTCCTTGCTCTCTGCTTGAATGAGGCAGTCGTCAAAGTAAGGATATATTTGTATTCCTCTTTGCTTGCAGAATGCAATTACTGGAGCCAGGCACTTTGTGAAGACCGTGGGCGCAGTAGATAAGCCAAAGGGCAGTGCAGAGAATTGATAGTGCATTGAGCCAGCTTTGAATCTGAGATATCTTCTGTATGTTTGCCTGATTGGGACATGTAGGTATGCCTCTTTTAGGTCTAAAGTCACAAGCAAAGCCTTCTTGCCCAGCATGGGCAGAAGCTGCTGTAAGGTCAACATTTAGAATTTTGGTATATCCAGATAGGTGTTTAGAATAGATAGGTCCAGTATTGGTCTCCAGGCTTTGTCCTTTCTGGGTACCAAGAACAGTCGAGTAAAATCCTTGTCCCTGCTCTTGTTCTGGTACTTGTTGAATAGCCCTTATGTCCATGAGGGAAGAGATTTGTTTTTGTGCCTCTGCCCATTGGTTTTTTGGTAGATCTGGCCAACTGTTTGCCCTTGGCAGGGTATGAAAGGGCAACTTGTAGCCCTATGAAACTGTCTAAGACCCATTTGTCCTGGGTTATTATGTGCCAATTTTGAGCAAAACGTGCTAGTTTTCCCCCTAAAGGCGCTGCCAAAAGGTAAGTGCGTGGCGTAGGCAGGGAGAAGTCAATGGGACCATTTCCTGAAAGGCTGTGATTTGTCTTCTCCACTTTTGGAGGTAGAAGCACCCCATTGTTTAGACCTGTATGAACCTTGGGGTTGGGATATGCCTCTTGGGTGTCTATATCTGCCCCTTTGTGGTCTGTCTGACACTGGAAAGGACCATTTCTTTGTAGGCCAGTGTCTGCTAAATCTTGGAGGCTGTACCTGTAAGAAATCCTTGACTGTTTGCATAGATTTAGCTTTGTCCTCCATTTTCTTTAACACCTCTTCTGCTTTAATACCAAACAAAGTATCATGCTGTAATGGAGCATCCAATAATTTTGCTTTAACATGATCTGGTAAATTTTGTTCCTTCAACCAAGCATGCCATGTAATGACAGAACATGTGACAGCGGCCCTACAAAGAATCAAAACCACATTGCAAAGTATACTTTCTAACTTGCTCAGCTGCATACAATAAATCCTGCATTTCTTTGTTTTCTGCACCCTCAGAATTTAACATTTTCTGTTTAAGCAGTGACATAATATATTGCGGATATTTGAGCATATGAAACTGACAATTTAAAGCCCTTATAGCCAAGGTAGCAGCGGTGTAAATCTTTCCCCATCTGTCTAATACCCTAGAATCCCTGTCGGAGGGGGTAGGGTTTTTTTGCAGTGGATGCCTTGACCCCTTTGGGACCCTGAGAAACAGTTTCTGGATCAGCGGCCAGGTTCTTCAAAAGGAATTTGAGAGTCAGGTACCCTGTAGTACCTGTCTGGCTTAACAGGAGCTGGAGGGTAAGGAGTCAGGGGTTAGACTGGACTCTGAAAATACATCTACAATGTCTAAGACAGGCAGAATAGCTAGGGGCCTGTGTTGTGGGAGTAAAAGAAAGTCCCTGTGCCTTTTCTTAGATTCAGAATAATCTTGGCTCTCCCAGTGGAAATGTTCCCTCAGGGTATGCAAGGTTTCCCCAAAACAGTAATCCTCAGGGGGAGAGGCTGAAGGGATAGATTCTTCAGCATCAGAATCCTCATAGGGAGGAAGAGAGTATTCCTGATCAGAAGAAATGGAAACCTGATCTGAAGATTCAGATTCTGTCTCGTGCCTAGGCGTCTTATCAGTAGGGGGATGGGAACCCCTGAACAAAGTAATTAAGTCTTCAGCCATTTTGAGCATCTGTTTTTTAGGCATGGAGGCCTGACCATGAGGCTGTTGCACTTGTTTCTTTGTCTTTAAAGATGCTTTAGTCTTTGCCTTTGTAACTGGAGTTGTTTTAATGTACAATTGATTAGGTCTGAAAAAACCCTCAGACCCATCTGAGGGAATAGTTTCCGAAGGTCCAATACCTTGAGCTTCCAGCGGCCTAGGCAACTCTATGTGGGAGTCTGTAGCGGCCTGCGGGTCCAAAGTAGTGGGCATCAGGGGCTGCAAAAGCGCCTCACTGAGAGCCAGCGAACCGACTGGCTTAGAAGCCTAGTCTGTTTTAGACCCCGGATGCCTGTCCTTTTTTTCTTTGCGTTTCTTGTGAACTGCGGTAGTCTGTTGGCTATCAGACTGCATAGTGTAATTAAATCTTCTGCCAAAATAGTGAAAAGCAAAATTGTACTGGCGCTTTATAGTGCATTGGTTAAATCTAGCACAAAACCGACAAGCAACGTCGTGGTCAGGGCCTAGGCAAGGAATACAGTAAGAATGAAAATCCTTATGAGGTATTTGCTTCCCACAGGAAATACAATTAACTTTTTCTGACATCGGTATGGAGCAAGAAAAAAGTTTTCCCCAATGGGGTACTTAGCTTTTAAATTTAGACTTCAGATCTGAAATTCGAATACGAAAATCTCGGTAGTCTGCCAACCGGCACTTGCGAACTGCTTCTGCTTCGGGCACCGCGCGGCAAGAAAGATGGAAGAAAATGGCGTCGGCTGCATCTTTTATACCCCTGGCGCACTGACGTCAGGGAAGAGGCAACAGCAACAGACACCGGACCAAGAATTTGGAATTCAGGCCGACTGAGGGTAGCATGCCAGCAGGATAACCCAAGTGTAATGACTGCAACAGTGAAACATTAAGAACATCAGACAGGCAACGTCAAAGAATGTAACAGAAAATAAAATACTTCAAATATCCAACCCTTACCAACATTCTAAAATATAAAACAAAAATTCAAGATCAGTAAGATTAGCAGCCAGATGAAAAAGGCTGTGACTGCAATAAGAAGACAGAATGTTGGGAATACAATTCTAGAAAGGTGACTGGAGTAGATGATGCACTGCAAGACAGCAGCCATTCATGGACAGGTAAGACATAGCACTTCACTGTAGTATCATTTCTTTCACATGAAAGGAGACCTACATCTTAATTGTATACATGGGTAGGAAATGGGCTCACTCTGCAAACCATGATGGAAAGTAGTGGAAAAAAATCAGAACTACACAAATGAGAGATGCAAGAAAGTTTTATGGCCTACATTTCTTAAGTCTTTGGAAGGAGAGTGTAGATGTGTTCTGTGTGAGAAAAACAATACAAAAAGGCTAACAGACTACGAGGTGAGTGTTAATGCATGTGGTGCAGCTGACAAACTTGTGGAGGAGAAAACATAAGTATTTAACCTGAATTAAATACACCTGCCAATTTCACTTTGCACAGCTTGTTATTAATGTGACACTCTTCAGCTTCCATCTGAAATGGAGAAGCTTGCAGCCTTGCACTGCATTCACTTGAACAGAGACAGACTGAATAAGCATTCAAGTCAGAGGTAATTATTTTTCAAATTTAGACCAAGCATTTCAAACTTAATAAACCCTATCAATAACGTGTGTGCTTGTTGTTTACAGTTTATTCTTTTACATATACAAACAAATCACCAAAAATACAAGAAAACTAAACACACGGTTTAAATTGTTTAACAGAACCACATGGTTTTCCTGTTTGCTTTGTTTGTGGCAAGTTGCTTACAATGCTCAGCCATCTACTTGGACAACTCTTGGCAAATGCATCACATACTAAACTATTACCAGACAAACTGCAAAATCTCAGGCAAATAAGTTGCACTTTAACTTTATCTTTGTCACCAAACCTTTACTGAACAAGCTTTTTGCACTGTAAAAAGTGCAATACACATCTTCCCTATTACAGAATGTTTTTTTTTTTTTTTTTTTTTATTTCATTGAGTTTGGTTCATGTTTCCTGTGAAAATGACTTCCAAAACACCACATTTCAAGTATGAAATAACTATTTAAAATACACTCAAAACTTATTTCTATCCTTTAAGTGTGCAAAGTGAAAGTAAAGTACATTTAAGGGAGTGACAAATGTCAAAGTGGATGGCCATGAAGTTCCTAAGCAGCTTTATACTCTGAAGTTACCAAACAGGACAACTACACTTACAACTCAAAGTATGTTTGCTACACTAAATACCATCTGCACTCAGATATGATAGTACTGGCAAAGTCTATTTACTGCACTTGTTAACTGGGCAACACCACAGAGCTACATGCTCTGTTAATCAAGGGCAACAATGGGTGAAGCCACCCAGATTCACAGGACAACACAGGGTACAGAAACTTCAGTTACATAACACACATTTAAAGCAGCTTATGACCTTATATATTAGTAACCAAAACAGTGATCATAAGTAGCCACAGTGGTATGCTTGGAGAATATGTACCGCTTGATAAATATACATTATACTGTTAGATGTTAAAGTCAAACATTGCCATCCTGTATCGTTTTGCTTAAGGCCACAATTAAATTAAAAAGTACAGTTGTGTACACTTACCAGAAATGTAGATGTTAGAGTGTACTCCCTGTTGTAGTCATCACTTTTGGGTTATCTGCTTACAGTATCCCGATTAAAAAAGTCTTGGGTCCTGCGTCGGTTGCTGTCCCTTCTTTCATGACGTCAGGTAGTCAGGAGTATAAAACATGCAGCAGACGCCATTACATCAGTTTTTCTTGCCTCAGATGTCAGGTGCCCCCATAATGGGAAGCAATTAAATCTATAAACATACAAGGTTACACCTCCAACAAAAAAGCAAATACACCAAAAAGCTTTTGAAAATGAAGTGATTGCTAAAAGGAAAGCCGTTTTCCAAGAAAGGAATTTTAAGTCCACAGTGGCAGCTGGCTCGAAAGGAGAAAGGGTGAGCTTTTCCAATACAAAGCTGAGATCACAGGCTGGAGTTGGAGCTCTCCTGGGAGGTCGTAGATTTTTGGCCCCTCTGAGGAACTGCTTAAGCAGTGGATGAGAGAAGAGGGGTGGTTCTGTGTTATAATGAGCTGAGATGGCTGAGGCGTGAGTTTTGATGGAGGAGAAAGACAGGCCCTTATGAAGCATCTCAGTTAAGTATTGTAAAATCTGAGGTAAATTGGGCACTGTTGTGTTCATCCCTTGAGATTGGTTCCAGGCACTGAATCTTCTCCATTTTCCAGCGTAAGATTTTCTAGTACTAGGCCTCCTTGCCTCTAAAATGATATCCATCACTGGTTTACTGAGGGATGGGTTAAGGAGAAATTATGTAATTAGCCAGGCTGCTAGATTAAATGTTTGAAGTTGAGGGTGCAGAATTTGGTTCTCTTGCTGAGGCAATAGAGTAGGAGTAGGTGGCGGGTGCCAGGATGCCAACAGTGACACTGTGCAAGAGGGGGTATCAGTGTTGGTGTGGCCAGTCTGGTGCAATCAAAATCATCCTAGGTTTGTCTCATTTGATCTTTAGTAGTACTTTGGAGAGCAGAGGAGGAAAGGCATAAACTGATGTGTTTTTCCAGCTGAAGGACAGAGCATCTACTTTCTAAGCTTGTTCGTGGGGAGTACTTGTGCAAAATTTGTCCAACTGATAGTTTTGGGGGGAGGCAAACAGGTCTATATCTGGGCTCCCCCATTTGCTTGTCAACATGTTTTTAGTTTTCCTGGTAGGAATTGAGCTTGTAGATGTACTTGACAGCTCAAGGCCGTGTTCCACAATGCCATAGCTAGTCTGCAGAGGGGGTAAGAATGTTTACCCCCCTGCTTGTTTATGTACCACGTAACAGTGGTGCTGCAAATCTACCATTAATTGTCCTGGAAGAATGTAGTCCTTGAAGGCTGTCAGAGCATTCTGTAAAGCTAACATTTCTTTTTGATTGATATGCAGGTAGCATTTGACTTGGGTTACATTTACCCTAAATGCACTTCCCTGCCAAATTAGCCCTCCCCCATGCATAATGTGATGCGTCTGTTAGGGTTTAGGTGGCAGGGGGCGTTGTGAATGTTGGACCCTTGTTTAGGTGGCACGCCTCTGCCCACCAAAGAAATTCCAGGCGTAGGCAAGTTATGATGGGGATCACTGCTTCTAGATCCCGAGAATGTTGACACCATAGGCTTTTTAGGCACCACTGTAGTCTCTTCATATGCAGTCTTGCATATGGAATTATAAGAATGCAAGAGGCCATGAACCCAAGGCTTGCAATATTTGCCTTGCAGATAACAGCGTTTTCGTGGCCACTAGTTTGAAATAGATTGTCAGATGAATTTGTTTCTCTGGCGTGAGGAAAGCAATCTGGGGAGTTGTATTCAAGCTTGCTCCCAGGAATATAATTTATGGACAAGGTACCAGGTGGGATTTCTTTTCATGTATAGTGTACCCCAGACAAGTTAGCACTCTTTGCACAAAAGCCAGATGATTCAAAAGTATGTCCTGGCTTTCTGCCTGAATTAGACAATCGTCCAGGTATGGGTATGATTAAATATTTCTTTGCCTACAAAATGCAATGACTGGGGCTAGGCACTTTGGCTTATCTACTACACCCAGGGTATTCACAAAGGGCAGTGCAAAGAACTGGTAGTGATTGAAGCCTGCTTTGAAGCGTAGATATCTTCTGCAAGATTCCCTGACTGGGATGTGCAGGTATGCTTCCTTTAAGTCGAGAGTTGCCATCCAGGTATCTTTTCCCAGCATGGGAAGCAACTGGTGAAAAGTCAGCATCTTGAATTTTGGAACCACCAAAAAGGTGCTTAGAGTAGACAGTTCCAGGATAGGACTCCATAAACTGCCTTTTCTAGGTACCATGAAAAGTCTGGAGTAGAAACCTTGTCCTTTTTCCTCTTTTGGTACAGTTTGAATAGCCTTTATGTTTGAGAGAGAGAGAGAATTTGCTTTTGAGCCTCTGCCCACTGATTTGGGGGTATATCTGGCCAACTGTTGGGGTTTGGCAAAGTGTGAAAGTTAAATCTGTATCCCTGGGACACTATTTAAAACCCATTTGTCCTGGGTAATGAGTTCCCAGTTTTTGGCCTGCAGACCAATCTTTCCTCCTAAAGGAGCAGTCAGTTGAGAAGTGCTTGGAAGTTTTAAAGTCAAGTCATTGAGACAGTTTTCTATGGGGGGGGGGGGGGGGGGGGAGTCTTGCTACTCCCAGATTTGGAAGCGGAAGCACCCCACTGTGCTTAGTCTTGTGCGTACCCTAGGACTGAAACCTGGGGTCTGTGTTTGGATTGAGAAGACCTGGAAGAAGCAGGAAAAGACCAATTCTTAGAAGGCCAATGCCTACTACTAAATCTTGGAGGCTGAACTTCTAAGAAATCTAACAGTCTGCATAGATTTAGCTTTCTTTTCCATCTTTTTAAGAACTTCCTCAACTTTATTGCCAAACAGGCAGTCCTGATTTAAGGGAGCATCCAACAGTTTAGCTTTAACACGATCAGGCAAAGATTGCTCCTTAAGCCAAGCATGCCTTCTGAGTACAGATCAAGTGACAGCAGCCATACAAGAGGGGAATCAAACCCACATCGCAAAGCATGTTTTCCAACCTGTTCAGCAGAATGCATCAAATCCTTATTTTTAGTACAGTCAGAAATCATAATTTTCTGTTTAAGCAATCCAATAATATGTTGTTGATACTTTAACATATGAAACTGACAGTTTAAGGCCCTAATGGCCAAAGTTGCAGAAGTGTAAACCTTCTTAACCCATCTGTCCAGCTCCCTGGAATCTCCATCAGAAGGGGTAGGATTTTTGGCAGTAGAAGCCTTAATGCCCTTGGGTCCCTGTGAAATAGTCTCTGGATCCGCAATAGGGTTTTTAAAAAGGAACTTGTGAGAATCAGGAACCCTGTAATATCTGTCAGGTTTTCTAGGAGCAGGAGGCAAATAATCAGGGGCAAATCAAAATTCGAAAAAGGCATCTACAAATGTCTAGTACAGGAAGTATAGCTAAAGGTGTATGTTGAGGCAGGAGTAAGAAGTCCCTAAGCCTCTTTTTAGAATCAGAGAAATCCTGGCTTTCCCAGAGGAGATGTTCCCTTAGAGTGTGTAAGGTTTCACCAAGAGAGAAATCCTCTGGAGGAGAAGCAGAGGGAGACTCCTCTGCATCAGAATCCTAAGTAGATAAGGGTAAATCCAGATTACCAGAAGAATCAGAATCCTGGACAGAAGATTCATAAACAAATTCAGTCCTCTGTCTCTTAGAAGAGGAAAGTAGACTTCCCCTGATTAAAGTTAAAAGGTCTTCAGCCATTCTTATCATTTGTTTTTTAGGCATAGAGGCCTGGTCGTCTGTTTTCTAGGCAAGGTTCGAGTTTAGGCCTTAAAGAAGGAGGCATTGGTTTAATATACAAGTCCCTAGGCCTGAATGCACCCTCAGAAGCTGGTGCCTGCACAGCGGCTCCCGACCCATACAAGGTAGAGACATCCGCAGGTTCCACAGTTGAAGCACCTCGCTGCATACAGGATGCCAAATGGGTCTCAGTAGAGGCCTGCGAGTCAGAAGTAGTGGGTATCAGGGGCTGCGAAAGCACCTCACTGAGTACCGGTGAACTGGCAAACTGGCTTAAGAGAAGTGTCGTCGGCAGTTTTGGACCTATGCGGCCTGTTGCTGTCTATCTTTGTGCTTTTTCAGAATACCGGTAGTCGGATGGCTTACAGATGACATTTCTGGATAATTGAACAGAGAACCGAAATATTTAGAGGCAAAAATATACTGACGGATAGTGCGTTGATTAAATAAGGCACAAAACAGACAGCAAGGTACGTCGTGGTCAGGGCCTAGGCAAGGAATACAGTACGAATGAAAATCTTTGTGAGGTATTTGCTTTCCACAAGTAATACAATTAACTTTTACTGACATGGGTAAGGAGCAAGAAAAAGTTTCCCCAACGAGGTACTTAGCTTTAGTTGAAGACTTCGGTTCTGAAACTCAAAAACGAAAATTTCAGGAGTCAGCCAACCGGCACTTGTGAACTACTACTGCTTCAGGCACCACACGGCAAGAAAGACTGATGTAATGGTGTCGGCTGCATGTTTTATTCCCCTGATGACAGCAACTGACGCAGGACCCAAGACTTTGTCAATTGTCTGACTGAGGGATACTGCAAGCAGATAACCCAAAAGTGATAACTGCAACAGTGAAACGAAGGAAGTCTGCACTGATACAGAGATGTTGTTTAGCAAGGCCAAACAGCACTTAGTCATGTGCTTTAGTCTATGCAAACAATCATAAGAGATGCAGTAAAGCATGCGTTTCTGCAGGCAATGGAAGACACGTACTCGGCAGTCAGAAATCAAATGGAGGTGGACAGAAAATGAACAGCAAGTGGAAGAGGATGTAAAAAAAGAGCAGAATGAAGTGGAGAAGTAAACAGAGCACTTGCAGAACATCAGACAGGGTACAGAGAGAACACAGTGGACAGTGTTAAACCAGAAAGTTAAATGGGTCAGAGCATGAGCAGGTGCACCTGGGACAAGAACTCAAGGAAATTAAAGATGAACAGATTCTGGTTCAGTGGTGCAGAAGAATGGAACTCAGACTATGACCAAGTTCAACTAGTTAATTTGGAGGAGCCGAATAGGGACAATATCATAATCTTTCAGCAGATTACCATTAGCATACAGGTATTGAAAGCAGGTAGAACTTAACTGACCTTACATGTGAGATGTGATGTCAGTAGCTTAATCCAGTATGGGAACATAAAATCCTCTTGCATGCTGGAAAGTCTACAGGATGCTGCCAGCTGCTTAATTCAGCTTCGCCTTCCCTACCTGCCATTGGCATGACCCTAGCAATAGGATCACGGTGTCATCACTAACCACAGGTTATCATATCACCGGAAGAAACCAGCAAAAATGAAGCACCCAAATAACTGATGGTCAGCTGGAGGACATGCAATAGGGGGGCAAAAGCTGCACAAGGCTCTTGCCATCCCTATACTGCCTTTTTTAGCCAAGGCTCAAATGACAAATTCTCCACCCTAACTGGTACAAGCAAGCAAAATATGAGGGTAATGCTACTCGATGCTAGAAGTCTACACCTCAAAACGCACTCACTCGAGGAACTCCTTAAAATGGAGAAAATCGACATCTGTGCAGTGACAGAGACCTGGTTCAAGGTTCCAGAGAGCACCCCTGCATTACCAGGTTATAATTCATACCACACTTTTCGGCCACCTAACTTGGACCAAAACACTAAAGGTGGAGGCGTGTCCATATTCTTTAAGAACATCCACACCTGCAGGCTAGCTGCTCAGCATAATGCATCCAAGATTATCCAAGTGCAACTAACTACGGGCAAGACCACAATCCAAATTGTAGCTTGCTACAGATCCCTCACCATGCCCCAGGATTCCCACTCCTCACTTCTTGATACACTGGAAAATATTAGGGCACAACCTAACACCCTAATAATGGGCAATTTTAACTACCCCACCATTAACTGGGAAAATACTCATGGACCAACTCTTTTGCTCAATGTTTTCTGGAATTCATAAATTCCAATGCTTTGGATAAACTTATCCACACCTCCACCAGGGGCAGCAATATCCTAGACCTGGTCATTACCAACAAGGCTGACCAGTGAGCCACACCAGAGGTCAATTCCTCTTTAATCAGATCAGACCACAAGCTAATAACCCTAGACATTCACATCCCATCCCCACCCGCATTAGGAAAACCACCATAAAAAATTTCTCCAAAGCCAACTTCAAGCTTAAGACAGAAATGCCAAACTTCACGACACCCATGCAGACGAACAATAGAAGTATGACTGCTGAATCCTACATAAAGGCACTTTATAGGCACTTACACGAGTGCATGGATTGTGCTTATCCCTAACAGAACCAAGATGCTATCCTCCAAAATAAGGAAGCCAATCTGGTGGTCCCCTGCCATAAACTTTATAATAAAAAAGGAGCACCAAGGTTGCGAGCCCACAGTAATATTTAATGAATATAAAATAATAAAACAATATTGTTAAGTGCTTTCATCAACAAGTATGACTTCTTCAGAACAAAGAAATGTTCAAAAATCAAGTTTAAATACACCATATCAATCAGTCATTGGTTCTAGTCCAGCCAATACTGGCAGCAAGAAATATCTGCTCATGAATATATAAATATTTGAAACTAACATTTTTTAACACAGTTAAAGTTAAAGCATTGAGTTCAAAAGTCCCATTGACCACAAAATTATAATATAATACAATAAATTACATCAACTCATTACATGAGAGATGTGTATATCACTGTGTAATTATTTATACTTTTAAAATTTCTGCAACAATATTAATGTTGTTAAACTAAATCTGCCTTTTCCTTGAGAATAGGCATTATTGTAATATGCTCATTTAGACCTGGTGGATAATCAGCGGCTAATCTTAACTGCCATAAAAGCTCTTTTTTGTGTAGCACATTTTGCCAATCTCCACCTCTCACCTCAGTTACAAATTCGAGAATGGCAAACTTAAAACATGAGAAGTTAGTACATGATATGCTATGCCTGTATCAGGCATTAGTATCCTTCTTATTTTTGATATCAAAGATGTTCATATAGCCTGGTCTTAAACATTCTCTCTGTCTTCCCTACATAAAACGAAGTACAGGTGCCGCACCTAGCTATGTATACCAATCTACTAGAGCAGCAGTTGCCACTTTTTTAAGAACACAACTTTTATTTAGATTGTCAATGACAATAGAACTATCTTGCAATACATAGGAACAGTAGGAGCACCTGCCACAAGGCTTAGTTCCACCCCTTTTCTCCTGCATGTTCTTGGAGGCATTTGCCCCTCTCCAATAGTGATTTTATATTAGGTCCTACTTTGGTGGAAAATATAGTTTTATCAACCAAAATTCAAAATATCTCACTATTGGTTTTAAAAATATTCCAGTTCTTTATCAATATTCCCTTGATCTGTGAATACAAAGGACTATATTGTATTACACAAGCCTGTTGGAAATTAGGTTGGTACTGGTCTTTCTCATCATTTACTATATTGTTTGTACCATCTCCACCAGTACCTAATAAAGGCTTGTTAATATCACCCCATTTTTTTTTAGATCAATAAGTATAGGGTCAATAAAATGTCCAAGATAAACAAACTTTACAACAGAAGAAAAACTGCTGCAAGAGAGTGTAAAATCCCAGGATTGGAGGAACTCCCTGGTCAGCCTGAGTAAGAAGCTGAGATTCCTCATAAAATTTTCTAAAGCTAGTTACGAAAACAAAATCTCCACTGTTTCTAAAGACAACCGCAAAGCATTTTACAGCTGTGTCAAGAATCTCAATGGCAACACTCAGATCTGCTCTGAGTTACAGCACAATGGCACTAAATATACAGAACCAACTGATATTGTAAACATCCTGGCAGATAGGTTCAGTGCTAACTTCGCCCCCTTCACATCCCCTAAAGGACCATCTCTATACCAGAGGAGTGCAAAGTTAATGTAATCAAGGCTGCACAGGTTAAAAAAAAAAAAAAAAAAAAACACTCCAAAGCCAAGAACACAGCAGCCATGAGACCTGACAACATCCCAGGCTGCATTCTACATGAACTAGAAAACTAACTGGCACCCCACCTAAGTACCATGTTCAATCAGCCTCACCTCAGGCTTTGTGCCCACTGAATGGCACACAGTGATGGTTATCCCACTCCACAAAGGGGATCCACCACGGACCCCGGGAACTACTGCCTGACCAGCCTCATCCGCAAGTCCATGGAACGTATCATGGAACTTATAAACAAAGACATTGGTAATTTCCAAACTCTGGACCTCACCCAGTTCGGATTTGTAAAGGCAAGATAATATCTCCTAAACCTGATAGACTTCTTTGAAGCAGTCACCAAAGCCGCAGATGAGGGTAAGGTGGTTCACACAGCCTATCTAGATCTCGCCAAGGCTTTCAACACCATCCCCCAATCTGGAATTATAGATAAACTTACTAAACTAGGTAAAATCCCTATATCACAAGATGGATTGCCAACTGGCTCTGACAGAACCCACACTTTGAAAGTAGCCGACTTCAGACTAGTAACAAGTGGAGTACCAGAGTTCAGACCTGGGTCTTCTGTTTGCTATCTACTTCTCTGAAGTACAGGCTACCACAAAAGGTCTTTGGCCAACGAAGTTTGCAGAGGACTGCAAACTATGAGTCATTATCAAAACTACTAACGATGTGGACATCCTACAAAAGGGCTTCACTGAAACGGATGCCTGATGTCAAATCCATGGCCTCAAGCTCAACGCCAAAAAGTGCACTGTCATCCCTTTTGGTAAAAACTCTGTACCCATGAACTACCACGTAGGCGGTAGTCTACTTAACACCAGAAGTGGGATAGGAGACCTTGGGACACAGGTGGACAGTAGTCTCTCCTTTGATCACATAGCCACAATAGTCCAAAAATCCTTCTACGTGGCACACCTCATCACCAAGGTTCTCATCCAGGGAAAAATAATTTTCAGGATTTTGAATTTTAAGGATTTTGGTTCATAGGTGTTTACTAGGGTAACTACCA